>NC_092634.1:5272582-5410082 GCF_039555335.1 Amphiura filiformis | reverse complement strand
AGTCCAACATGGAAATACTACATCACAAGATTACACACAGTGCTATCAGGTTAGTCAATCAATCAGTCAATCCATCCATCCATCCATCCATCCATCCATCCATCCATCCGTCAACCAACCAACCAACCAACCAACCAACCAACCAACCAACCAACCAACCAACCAAGCAACCAAGCAAGCAAGCAAGCAAGCAAGCAAGATAGATTACATCATATAGCATGTATAGTTCCAGGGGGAAGCTTTTGAAAGATTGCACAGGCATTATGTTAGTCAATTCTCGCTATTCGCAATAAGGGCGCCGCCAGCGGTTTGCGATGTAATCGTGATGTATCATGGGAAAAGTCGACATCCAAGTCCAGCATAATCTGAATATTACCATGCTATTACATAGGAACACGTGACAATATTTTTTAGTTTGTCAAAATAAAGGTGTTACACGCGAATCGATACTCAATAATACTTAATAATGTGATTTGAAATGTGCACAATTAATTTTTCTCTATCGATTTGCGTAATACCGTTATATTGACAAACTAAAAATATTGTCACGTGTTCCTATGTAATAGCATGGTAATATTCGATTATGCTGGACTTGATGTCGACCTTTTCCCATGATACATCACGATTTTCCCATGATACATCACGATTACATCGCAACCGCTGGCGGCGCCCTTATTGCGAATAGCGAGAATTCTGTGGCCTGGTTAGATCCGATGTCATATAAAATTTCATGGTTTTGCACTTATTGTGTTTACATTTTCAATGCAGGCATTTTGCATCAGGAAAGCGTCTGGATCAGCTAATTCACAGTATTTTACCGAAGTTAAGCAGGGCTCTTGATGAAACTGAAGGAAAAGCATTTGATCCAAAGGAGGCTCTAGGAGTTGCGGTATATAATATCTTAGCAACCATGTGTTTTGGACATGAGTAAGTATATATTGGTACTCTCTTAAAGGTTGATGGTATAACAATCTAAAAGGATTGAGAAATAGATTTTTGGATTTAATCGTAACACTTCTTGTAGACTTTTATTTTACTATCCAATGAAGTGTTTAATCCTCCTAATGTACTACCAAATGGCATAATAGTTGGAACAAGATTTCAAACTATTAAGGGGGTACTACACCCCTGCCCAATTTTGTGCCTATTTTTGCATTTTTCTCAAAAATTATAGCGCATTGGGGACAAGTAAGATATGTATATTATAGGGGCAAAGACTACGATTACTGTACTGGAAATTTTATTTCAGCACAGACAACAGTTGTGGAGTTACAGTCAGAAAGAGGGAAACCATTATTTGATCAATAAATCAATAACTACTTGCTTTGAGTTGCTGACATTTCAGTACAGTAGTTGTAGTCCTTGCCCCTATAATATTCATCTTACTTGTCACCAGTGTGGTATAATTTTTGAGAATAATGCAAAAATGGGCACGAAATTAGCCAGGGGTGTAGTATCCCCTTAGTGAAAATTTTCCATATTTTTTCTCATTTGGAAAGGATTTGTCTCCAATTGCAGTTGGCAAAAGATTGGAAAACAATGAAAATGAATCATATAGACTAAATATTCAATCAACAAAGATGCATGGAAGATTGAGAACCCTCCTATCCACTTGATTGATTAAAAAGATTGGAAATTCAAATCATTTGACTGAATATTCAGTTTTGTTACTAACTGTAGTCGGCAAAAGATTGAAAAATCAATATTTTAGATTGAATATTCAATGAGAGTGTCTATGAATTCGAGAAAATAATCTGATCTGGACTTACTTTTTTGAGTGGCTTTATTTCACATCCTTTCCCGGATGCATTTTCAGGCCAAATGATGTTGACCTGTGATGCAAAAATTGACCTGTGATACCAATGTTGTTGTGTCACTGGTCAAGTGAAATATTGCCACCGAAAAAAAGTAAGTCCAGTAGATCAGATCATAATTTCAAATTCATAGTTGCTACTACCACCTGGATGAATGATAATCTCCACAATCATATTAAGGGAAGGGGTATGAACGTTTGGACAGTATTTATTGTGGGACATTATAGCACATCAGACACATCAAATTGCATTCTAAATACGAAGAATGCCATTCTGATATCAAATAATTTTGATTTTTTGAAATTTGCAATGTAATACACATTTTATGGCAAATCATTAAAAATTGATATTTTTGATAATTAACAGTACTCGAAGTAAACTTTATAAATTTGATGATTTATACTTAACGTGTATGTAGGTGGGATGAAAAGCTGACGATCAATTGAAAATTTTGACCTTTCGTATTGAAGATATGAATTTTTTTCCCCAAAACACCAAAAAAATTAGGTCTTTTTGGGAAAAAAATCCATATTTTCAATATGAAAGGTCAAAATTTTCAATTGATCGTCGGCTTTTCCTCCCAGCTACATACACTTTAAGAATATATCATTAGATTTATATAATTTACTTCAAGGACTGTTATATATCAAAAATTTGAAAAATTTCAAATTTTATAATTTGTCATAAAATTTGTATTATATCGTGATTTTCAAAAATGAAAATTATTTGATATCAGAAAGACATGCTTCAGATTCAGAATGCAATTCGATACATCTGAGGTGCTCTCATGTTCCATAAAAAATACTGTTGAAACGCTCAAAACGCGCATTCCAGATCCCTTAAGAGAGTATCCTTATTTAAATGAAGAGATTTCATATTTCTAGTCCAATAAATCAGTACTCACTGTGGAAAATTTCGTAGACTAGCAGACTTCTTTCTCAACACTATTGTAAGTGTTGTGAGGAACTTCTTTACCGCTGATGATACTGGTTGCTTAGCAATGTGGTTGCCAGTTGGTTTTCCAAGAAGATCATCAAATGCATGAATAAGATTGTATTGTCCCTCGTCCCTGATCATGATGTTATCTTGTTTGCTGATCTGAATTGCTTCCTTTATCTGTCCGCCTCCTTGCCTACTACCGTAGCCTCTTTCCAGTCTATGATATGATCTTTCTCCATGTTGCTAAGCAACCAGTATCATCAGCGGTAAGCAGAAGATCGTCACAAACAATAATAGTGATGAGAAAGAAGTCTGCTAGTCTTTGAAACGTTCACAGTGAGTACTGATTTATTGGAATATGAAATCTCTTCATTTATTTATCAACAATAGGCCTGATGAAAATGTACAGTAAAGTATCCTTATTTGCTTACTTTTGTTAGCTACTCCTTTGGGGATCCAAAACTGCAGTTTTGGATTGACTTTAACAAAGATGTGATGAGTGATGTTGGTAATGGGTTACCTGCCGATTTTATACCATGGCTCAAGCATTTCCCAGATGCAAGATCTAAAAGAGTTTTAAAGCTTATCGATGATTGGCATATGGAGCTTGGCAAAGAAATGACGGCTCACAAAGAATCCTATGATTCTGGTAAGTAGGGGGCAAAATGATACCCCAGTCATTTTCATCAGCATCATAATCATCATCAGCCCACATCATCCCACTGCTGGGCAAAGGCCTTCCCAAATTCAGCCATTCTGTGTGTTTACACTGAACACTCTTTATTTTTACCGGGTATTACCTGGTAACCCACAATCCGATTCAGGCAACAACCAGCACGTTTCTACTGATGCTATAAAATAAGGGTTGTGGTGTGTACCGGAAGTACTGAAAATATTTCCCTGACCCCCAAGCTGCTTTTGAGGTCATGATGTGATACATAAAATGTACATAAAAGAAGTTCAACACCCAGCAACCGTTAACCGTTGTGTTTCCACTGACAGAAATACCGGGTGTCACACCACATGGTCTACCTCATGAGGTGGATGACGGTTGCCGGGAGTCCACACCGCATCACTCGAAACTGACCTGTTTCCACTGAGCACATTAACCGGTAACACTCTAAACTAAACCACATTACCCGCCAACCGGTCCCCAGTAGAAATACGCAGAATGTCTCCTGTCAATGTATCCTGCAATTCCTGTCCAGGCTGTTGTTCCCAGGTAGCTGACCAGTTCATCTCTCCATCTAGCTTGAGGTCTTCCTCTTTTCCTTACTCCATATAACGGTTGCCACTCTGTTGTGAGCTGACATCTTCCATCTGTTATCCTACTCAGATGTCCAGCCCACCTCCGTTTTAATTAATTCTTTTTACTGTTGTTAACACATCCTTTAATCTTGTTTGTTCCATAATCCAGATGTTCCTTTTTGGGTCTCTCCTTGTATACCCCAACATCATGCATTGATTGAAAAGCTTTCTTTTCAGACAATTTGGCACGGGTTTGTCTGTTAGTATGCCCGGTTACTATGTCTTTGTATCTGCTGAAAGCTGCTCATGTTCATTTGGGGGTCATTTGGAACAAAAATTTGGAAAAAAGCCCATTTGGTATAAAATTTTAGATAAAAGGGGTCATCAGATAAAAAAATGTCAAATTTGCTGAAATAAGAGAATTTGAAAGTTTCCACATTGTTTTATGGTATTTTGATGATATAATTCTTGAAAAAATTGGGTCAATGGGTAGCAGAACTTGAAAAAAAGGGGACACCAAGTTAAAAAAGGGTCATTTACTCTCAAGGTATATTCTACTTCAAAAAAGGGGCTTAATGACAGGCACATATTGTCATTTCTGAAGTTAATACCCCTCCCCCTGCACGGGACCCCGCACAAAGCATGTAACTGCATATTTCACACCAAGGGCCTCAATTTCAAAAAGCATCTGGGATATAGGTTTAGTAAGCATTTGAATCTTGTTTATTTCCACAGAAAATGTTAAAGATTTGATAGACTGCTTGATGAAGGAACAAGAGAATGCTATCGCTGAAGGATCAGCTAAAGTTGACTCACTCACTGAGACGCACCTACTTCAAACAGTTAGCGACCTGTTCCAAGGTATAAATACTGTCATTCAGACAAGTTTGTAATTTCTTTCTTAAGAAACACCTAGATGATTTCTTATTTTGACTTGGGAAAAACAGGAAGGGGGAAATTTCTCCCCATTCTCTGAAATCACCAATTTGACTCAAATTCCAATCAGGAAACAGGCAGTAATTACAAAATGATCAAAATCATTCAAACCAGTCCATTTTAGCCAATAATGACTGCTCAGTACCAGAAGTGGGTAAGTGCAATAGCTGCCATGTGTAGCTGCCATGTGTAAATGAGTACATAAACTGTGTAAATTGCCCAATGTTCACAGGGCAGCTGTTGCACTTACCCACTTCTGGCACTGAACAGTTGATATATGCTTTCTGAATGGAAAAGAGTGAATTTCCACTCTTTCAAGGAGTTGAATGCAGGGCAACCCTTTTTTGAGTGGAAAACACTCTAAAATGAAAGAAAGTACATTTTCTTTAGGCATTGTTCACTCTTTTGAGAGTATACAGACTACTTTTTTCAATCCTTTAAGAGTGAAAATTTTCCACTCAAAAAGTGTTGTCCTCCATTTCACTCTCTCACTCTTTTTTCCACTCTTTCCACTCGGTGTACATTTAGAGAGTAGTCTGCCTTCCAATTGACCATCCATGATCCTGGATCTGCCCTTGATAATATTGGCAGGAAAAGAAAAAGTTGAACCATTTAGGCCTACATTGACTTGATCAAGTGTGGAGGAGGGAGGGTGGCAGAAAACCAAATACATTTTAAATGCCCTCTCCAGCTAACCCTGTTCATCCAATGACCCATTATTGACCCAAAATTGGCAGTACCCTCAATTTCACTGTTTAAAATAACTGAAAGTTTTAATAAACTGGCTTAAAATTTTTCACTTTTCCAAACAATTTTGTCACATTTTTAAACCAAACCAAGTTTCCTTTATCTTATATCCTAATTTTGCAACTCCAATATATATTGTCTTCTGATATCAATTAATAAAAGCGTTGTGGTATATTCCAGTTGAAATTCATACACTCACTTCGGAAGACATGACCATAATCTTTTGCATTCAGGGAGTGTGAATTTCAAATGGGGTTACCTGAATGGGTGACTCCATTTGAAATCTACACCCCCTGTGTGGGAGATTTAGGTCATGTCTTCCATATGGGGTATGGATTTCAACAGGAACAGCACAATTCCCTTTTTTCACATCAGCTGGCACTGACACAACTACCACCACTCTTCACTGGGCCGTTGCTCTGATGGCACAGCATCCTGAAATCCAGGAAAAAGTAGCTGAAGAAGTTGACCGAGTAGTCGGAAGAGATCGTCCACCCAGCGTGGAAGATCGTGGCCAGCTACCATACACTGAGGCATGCATGTATGAGATGTTGAGATACAGCACTGTTGCACCTATAGGAGTTGTACATGCTACTATGGAAGACGTTGCACTGGGTAGGCAATAGGCTCTTCTAATTGAAATCCATACACCCCTTTGGAAGACATGACCTTAATCTCTGACATGGAGTGTGAGTTTCAAATGGGTTATCTGAATGGGTAGCTCCATTTCAAATCTACACTCCCGTGTAGGAGATTATAAGGCCATGTCTGTCATAGTGGGTGTATGGATTTCAAATGCAAAAGCCCAATAACATAAGACTAAAACAAAAATGTTTGATTGTCCATAGAAGGGGTGGTGCAATAATTATGTGTACCCCCGGGGTGGTGAATTCTCAAAATGGTCTGCAAAAAATCGCTTGCCCCCCCCCTTTGGCCGTGCCAAAAAATCTTTGCCCCACCCCTTTCGACGTGCCAAAAACCCTTTGCCCCCCCCCCTTTTGACATGCCAAAAAATCTTTGCCCCCCTCCTTACACATGCAAGATTTTGGGGAACCCGAATTTAAAACCTTAAATTGTCTTATCATATAATGCGAGCGCAGCGAGCAGGAAATTTTGCATATTTGAACATGTTCCTAACGCTTTTCCCTCGCCTTTTAGGGCGTAATATAAAATGGTACCCAAAATATCTGTGCCAAAAATTGCTTGCCCCCCTTTGACCTGCCAAAATCGCTTGACCCCCTTTTGACCTGCCAAAAATGCTTGCCCCCCTTTTGGCCTGCCAAAAATCTTTGCCCCCCTATAATTCACCACCCCGGGTACACATAATTATTGCACCACCCCTAAGTGGTAGGGTCGGTTGGTTAGATTTTTTCAAATAATTTTTTAAAGTCAAACCAAAATGTGTATAGGCCTAATTAGCTTAAATAAATAACTCAAATAGGTGTGGAGTTGGATATTTCGCTACTGTATAAAATTGATTCATGTTTTAAAACAGTTTAGAAGTGTGAAGAAACTGTCTAAAACTGTAAACAATTTTTAAGAAAAATAAAGGCTTTCTGGAATTTCAGTACAGTGAAAAAACACACCTTTTTTTTCTAGATTTTTCAGATTAGTGTCATTGGGATGAGGACAATCAAACAACTTTTTTTTCCTTTTTTTGCTGATTGTTTTGTGTAAATGTAAGCATATTAAAAGTATTGATGGTGTATTATACAGTGTGCATTAATGTGATATGATCAAGGGGAATGAGTTGGATGTCGCTAATATTGTTTTTGAGATATTGGCAAAAACATCGTTTAAATTCTTTTGTTTTATATTGTTTTCAGCCATTGCTCATAACTCGGTAACCAGATGTCCGATTTTGATGGGGTTTACATCATAATGTAGCATTCGTAATCTGCTAGAAAATGATGTAAAAAACTTCTAATTGAAAATTGCCAACATGTGTCTCATTCCCCTTGATCATGTCACATATGCAGGCTGCAACGACCCAGCAAACACAAACGTTTTGTGGAAAATGTTATAGGGTAGGTCAACATTATCCAAATGATTCAAACTGTGGCCATAGGCTTCAACATACAAAGTCCAAGTTTTTTTATTTATTTACTTATTTACATAACTGGCTAAAATACATCAAAAATACACATACAAAGCATGTCATAAAATGTGCCCATCCACCACAAACTGGTCTTAAATTCGGCATTTACCATTTTGAGATACAATCAAAAACAATATATGGATTTCTATGTAAAAGATATAAGAAATTTGACCTTTGATGAACCATAACTTCACTTCCAGATGTCAGATGAAGCTGGTTGAGGTGTCATTCTAAAGCTGAAAGTACATTGTTACAAAATCTGTAATAAACAGAAAATGGTCTAGAGCCGACTTTACTACCACTTTGTGGTGGATGGTCACAAATAAAAATTATAAAAGATTGTCCCGGTAGGCTAGCCAGGAGGAGCCAGGAGCGTGAACACTATCACCCGAGGGGTGTGACATCTCCAATCCACCGAGACAAGTGAACTCAAAACATAAATATTAAATATTGCACATTTAGAATAAGTTACATATTACACATTACACATATTTCATCAACAATAACATAAAATTTAGGAGTCCAGCTCCAGCTCTTGCATAGTCATTTCAATAAAATGTGTTTTAAGGTGGCTTTTGAATGGCCTCATATTTTTATACAAAATAAACTGATCCCTGATGGACACTAGAGTGCATTCCAAAGACGGGAAAATTGACACTGATGGTATATTTAAAACTATCGGTTTTTGGGGTGATGTGATTGTTAAAAAGCAAATTGTCAAGATGGCGAATGTTTACAATCCAGTTGCTGAATTGAAAGACATAAGAATTTGAATTTGAAATACACTGGCAAGCAAAACAAATAGATAAATATTTCCTCCTGTTATTAAGATCCATAAGATTGAGTTGTTGAAGACGCTCCCTGTAAGATTGATCCCCCCTTCTCTGACCCAAAATAAATCTTGATGCCCTCCTGTGGATAAGTTCCAAATTATTAATATGATTTTTACGATATACAAACCAAACTGGTGAACAAAAATCTATGACCGGTAAAACAAGACATTTTCTCAAAATATCAAGAGCTATGTCAATAACCACTGAACCAATACTAGGCTTGTTTGTACTCATTTTAATGCATTTTCCATGCTGATTCCAAATATGGTTATAAACATTTACAATTGTGAAATTTTTGAATTTTTAATAAAATTTTGAAACTTGTCGCCTGCAGTCAACACCTGCGTGAAGCAAGTTCATTAAACACAAACTTGCTTTTTTATTGTTGCAGGTAATTACATGATTCCTAAAGATACTTGGGTAATGGTGAATCAATGGGCTATCCACTTTGATGAGAAGCACTGGGATGAACCAAACAAATTCAAGCCTGGTAAGATTGTAGGATCAGTAACACTCTAAATAGTGTATTCTGATGCAGAAAATGTTGCCCATTTGCAAAGTATTTTTGTAGAACATGGGAGCACATCAGATATATTGAATTGCATTCTGAATACGAGGAATGTGCTTCTGATATCAAATAATTTTTTTTAAATTCGCGATATAATACATATTATATGGCAAATTATTGAAAATTTATACTTTTGACATTTGACAGTCCTCGAAGTAAACTTAATAAATCTAATGATATGTCCTTAAAGTATATGTAGCTGGGAGGAAAAGCTGTCCATGATTTGAAAATTTTGACCTTTCATATTGAAGATTTACATTTTTTGGGAGGAGGGGGTGGAAGGGAAATCTGCATCTTCAATACAAAAGGTCAAAATTTTCAATTGATGGATGGCTTTTCCTCCCAGCTACATGCACTTTAAGTACACATCATTAGATTTTTAGATTTATAAAGTTTACTTCGAGGACAAATACATCAATTTTTAATAATTTGCCATAAAATGTCTATTATATTGCGAATTTAAAAAAAAAAAATTATTTGATATCAGAAGGACATTTCTCATATTCAGAATGCAATTCCATATGTCTGATGTACTCTCATGTCCCACAAAGAATACTGTACTGTACAAACGTTGATATCCGAGTCCTTAATGGCTTAAGACATTGTAAATTGTACTCCCTATCCCTATCCCTAACACCCCAAGGGCTTTTGCTAACTGCAAGGGAAAAAGGAAGGAATAAAGAGAGAAATAAACAAAGAAGTTGTTTGTTCCCATCGGGATTCGAACCCGAGACGCCTCGCATGCCAAGCAGTAGCTCAGCAATGGTGAGCCACAGGTCTTTCGCTGGCCAGGCCAACAAAAGTGTGTCTATATATCACTTAAGCTGATTGCATCACCACATCACATGGGATGCATGCATTCGAAGTGCATATATCATTTTGTAGTACATGTACCTGGTAGTGTTAGGGTTAATGACATTAATGTGTATTTTACCCCAAAATGGCATAATGACATGCAGAGCACCCCTGGCAGAGCACACTTATAAATTATTTTCCAATAATGCTAATGATCGTTTTTATGATGATGCATTTAAAGTCGTAGGTTGTTAATTCACCTCTCTTTCCCATAATGTTGATGACACTATATAGTAAAAATCCGACCCTCTAACAACGTTTTCTGGGACACAGACATAGACATGTGGCAAGTCACCCAAGGGTTATAGGAGCATGGTGGTCAGATTTATTCATTTGGTGATTTCTACCGTACTTAACCCCATGAGAACTACCTGCCGATTGGCCAAAATGAATATTGCATCCAATTTTGAACCAATCAAGAAGGGTATTAATAAAATCATCTGCAAATACAAGTTTGACCATAAATAGTTTAAAGTCTAGTCATAATTGGCAATTGAAATGAGCATATCAAGTTATCAACCAATCAGAAATGCTCTTAGATGACCAGTAGTGTCCAAGGGGTTAATTGAGCTGTCTGCCAAACTCATAACAATAATAAACTATTTTCCATTTCAGAACACTTCCTGGATGAATCTGGCGGTGTGCGGCAACATCCCGAAGGATTTCTTCCATTTTCGTTCGGACGCCGTGTTTGTCTTGGTGAATCGTTTGCCAAAGCAGAGATATTTATTCTCTTCTCCTGGTTGTTTCAGCATTATACCTTCTCTGTACCACCTGAGCATGAGGAAAAGTTTGAGCTTAAGTTAGACTTGAGTACAGGCCTTGTAAATCAGCTTCTGGAGTATGATATTGTTGCCAAGAAACGGTTCTGATTTTTATTCATTTCATATACGTGATCAGTTACAGTTACATGACCAATTAGGCCCAAAATAGCCTTTCTCCGCACAATTTATACCTAAAGTGTATGTAGGTGGGATAAAAAGCCGACGATCAATTGAAAATTTTGACCTTTCATATTGAAGATATGGATTTTTTTTAAAAACACAAAAAAAAAAATTATGTCGTTTTGAGAAAAAAATCCATATCTTCAATATGAAAGGTCAAAATTTTCAATTGATTGTCGGCTTTTCCTCCCAGCTACATACACTTTAAGAATATATCATTAGATTTATAAAATTTACTTCCGAGGACTGTTTTGATATATATCAAATTTTAATAATTTGTCATAAAATTTGTATTATATCGTGCATTTCAAAAATGAAAATTATTTGATATCAGAAAGACATTCTTCAGTATTCAGAATGCAATTTGATATGTCTGATGTGCTCTCATGTCCCACAAAAATACTGTCGAAATGCTCAAAACTCTCATTTCATTTAAGACCAAAATTCACCTTGATTATGGGCCAAAAGATTGTATATTGAATTGCTTGATTCTCTGAACTAATACTGTACAGGTGGACATTTTTGCTGTACATTTATTTTCGTGCTTTTCATATTCCAAGCTGCAACTGCGAAAATAACATGGCACAAATATATTCCTTTTGTGTATATGCCAAAGTAAGGAAACTTAGAAGTGCAAATTTAAAAAGAGGTCAAACAGTTCAAAATTGGCAAAGCGCAAAAATTTAATTGCAGGAAAATTTCCAGTTTTACAGTATATTGCTGTGATTTTGTATTTTGGTATTTGTGATTTGTGTATTGATATGGGAACAAAGCAAAAGTTTGGTGATGTCCTATCAATGAACGTCCTTCCATTAGGATGCAGGGATGCAAGTTTTCAGGCTTTTGTCTGAAATCAGGTTTTTTTACCAAGATTTACATAGTTTCTTTAATTTTCAGCTCCTTTTAGGGTCATTGCGGTTATATTCACACTGTTTTGGGATGGGAGTGGTCAAAAAGTCTGATTCCATTTATAAAAAAAAACTAGTTACGATATTGTTCCAACTTGATCATTTGAGGTTGGAATTGTCAATATTTCACACTTGCATTACAGGGAAGGAGGGAGGAAGTCAGCCTCCTATTGAAAACACTTTTATTCATGGGATGTTATCAAACTTTTGGTTTGTTCCCTAATCTAATCACACATGGAGTTGCAATTAGTTTTTATGTAAAATAAGTCTCATCTAAAACAGGGTAAGATTATACACATATGTGACCATCCAGCACAACTGAGCCCTGAAGTCGCCAATCATCATTTTTGAGATATTCAACCAAAATATTCTGCTTGAAATTAGCTTTAAAATGATGTATATCATGTCTATAGTACTTGACATTAAAGTAGTGAAAAATCAATAAAACAGTCAATAAATCCTTTGTTTCATATTGTTTATTGTTAAGTTCAATGGAGCATATCTCAATAGTGGCACTGGCGACATCCGGGCTCAGTTGTGGAGGATGGTCACATATGGGCAAGTAAAACATACATAAACGAACACATTTTGGACAATTTTCAGATAAGGCTAAAAAATACAAGTTTGTTTCCTGTAAGACGGATACATTTAATTTTTTGCAGCAATTTTACCACATTTTGTTTTTTCAATTTGAGAAATTGTGACATGATCAAGGGAATGAGTCGGATGTCGCTAATATTGTTTTTGAGATATTGACAAAAACAGTGCGCAAATTCTTTTGTTTTATATTGTTTTCAGCCATTGATAAATTGCTCATAACTCGGTAACCAGATGTCAGGTGTTTGCATCAAAATGTAGCATTTGTAAACTGCTAGTAGGGCCTAAATGACGTAAAAACTTCTAATTGAAAATTGCCGACATGTGACTCATTCCCTTGATCATGTCACAATTTAGAAAAAAATATTACATTTTCAAGCGACAGTAAATATAAGTAATTTGAAGCATACCATACATGTATGCTGAAATGATGGACTATGAACTTCGGAACGATGACTTCAAGTTCACTTCCAGTTCATTTCCGGGTTTATGATCAGACTTTAGCCAGCTACCGATGCCATTAACAATCGTGTGTGCACCTTGGTAAGCTTACTACACAAGATAGCATGGAAATATCAGCATTTTTAAAAACATTTTGGTTGAAAAAATGGTAAGGGTGTTTAATTGAAGGGGGACTACTATTTGAGGATATACGGTATGTTTCCATGCATCCTTCTGAAAAGAAAACAAAATACAAACCTCGTTTGTATTTAGGTTTTTAGGCCTTCTAGTACAGAAAATAAACTTGGGTTTATTACCCTTGACTGTACAAAATGATACTGATTAATAAATACTCTCTCTCTGGGTCAGATGGCACAGGATTGCGCTGCTGTGGTCTTCAAATACAAATACTAGTACTTTATTTTATTTTGATTTTTATGAAATTGTATTTTTACCTGTAGATTCTGATCTGTCATTTTTAAACAGAACTAATTGTATCATAATAAATTTATAATTAGCCCAAATATTTTGTTAAATCTGTATTAATGTTATGGTGAGTGAAAACTAATACAAAATAAATATGAATGAATGAACAAAGAGTTGGGCCTGATTTGTGTCACCAACATTTGTAATAAAGCAACAAAAAATAAACCCTGTTCTACGGGCCTGACCAACCCAGATTTAAAGAAATTGGGGATAAATATTTTTCTGTACAGATGAATGCCAAATTTTTATTTCCAAATATACCAATATATGCCTATTTACAGATTTTGGTGATTTTTGGAGTCATTTGCAAAAAAAACCAAAAAAAAACCAGACGGATTGAACGACCGACCGACACTAAAAAAGTCCATACGGCTGAAGAACAGGGTGCAGTGGTGTTTTGTTTTTTCGCCCAAGAGGATATTTTTACATTTAACAGTCCTCGAAGTATACTTTATATATCAAATAATTTCAAAAATCAGAATTATTTGATATCAGAAGGACATTCCCCGTATTCAGAATGCAATTTGATGTGTCTGATGTGCTCTCAGGCCCACAAAAATACTGTGCAAGGGTGGGTCACCGACCACTTAAAGCCTTAATGTACGATCTTTTAACATTTTTAGATTTTTCTTTTTTTCTTCCAAAATGATAATATGCAATCATTATGAAAATTCCCAATACATTTGGACGTGAAAAACATTGGGAATTTGCACAGAAACAACATCATAAACTTCACCTCTGTCACTCGAAACATCTCGCACTATTTGGATTAGGACAGCGAGTGCGGCCTCAGAGTTAGTCTCCTCTGCGGTTAGTTTGAGTTACGCTCCTCCACATGTGGAGGGAGCGTAACTAAACTAGTTTTGTAGGAGACTACGGTTTGCAATTCATGGCCGACATAAAATCATAATCTAAAAAATTATGATTTTATGTCGGATCAACAGAAAATCATCCCGTTTTACTACAAATTAAGCTACTTGCAGGTTCGCCATTATGCACTATGTGCGGGAGAGCCTCGAACTGGCAGCATACATGAATGGGAATTGAACTAGTCATAACGTTCTGTGTAAGGTTACATAATTCTTCCTTTCATGTATGCTGCCAGTTCGAGGCTCTCCCTCATATAGTGCATAATGGCGGAACCGTGCAAGTAGCTTAATAGGCTTAATTTGACAGTTTGCTCATAGATTTAAGTTAGAACATGTGTAAGTATTACAAACATGCCAAAAAATCGGGTTTGAAAAAAATAAAGGTAACTTCTGAAAAAAGATCGTACATTAAGGCTTTAACTCTGATATGATGGCTGTCAAAAACAATGGACCAAAATGACATAATTTAAATGTTTAACTCAGATGCATGTGACCTTTAACCTATTGCGATTAATCTTGGTCGAAATAACATCATTATGTTTTAAGGTCAATTCAAGGTCATTAGAGGTCATCCTAGGTCAAATTAGTATTCTTGGATTTCATATCAATTTGTAAGTGCTCTTTAGCAAAGTCATATAGTTCATTGAATTTCCAACCAAAAACAGACAAAACAGGCGAAAATAGTAACTTTTTGCATAAGATTTGCAATTTGAAGAGGAATTGGCCATTGCTCATTCTAGTGACTCTAGTATAGACGAATCCAACAAGCCAAGTCATGGTCAGGATTTGGTCGGCCATCTTTGGGTCCCCGCAACACCAAAAAGCCGCTTAAAAATTGATGTTATATTCTTTTGTGTTGTAAACTGTCATCATTCTTTTGTCTACGTGTAACACGGGTGATACAATAAAGTTTAAAATACCCTCCAAGGCCGCATTATGTCACATTTGTGATGCAATCAAGCAAAATGAGTCGGATGTCGGGAATATTGATTTTCAGATATAATCAATAATAGTATTCAACTTCCTTTGTATTTCATTGTTCTGAGCAACAATAAAATGGCTATATCTCTGGAACCATAAGTCTAATTATGATGGGGTTTTCAGCAAAATAAAGATTTGAGAATGGCTCATATAATGAGATTGAAAATGAATTTTGATTTTGATCGACATCAGACTCATTCTGCTTGATCGCATCACATTTTAGGTAAGATTGAGCCGACGGGGACCCAACTTTGGCAGCCATTAAGGTATAGGAATGTGTGAAATTGGATTTGTCTAAATGGACAATATAAGTGTGCTTTTTCATTTAATGACATAAAATTTGAAAAATAATGTAAGAAACACTTTGAGGTTTTGACTTTTAAAACCTACATTTTGGTCAAAACATGTGCTTGGATAGGTAGCTTTCAACAGATTTACCACATTAAGGCGATATAATACCCCGATTTTCATCAGTACCCCTCTTCTTTTTTTTCTTGCAAATTTATTAAGTACATATATGTTTATCACCTCATGTCCTTAACTTATAAAATATATCTACATATAAAGTGACTTTCAACCATTTTAGTAAGTCATTTTAACCCTATATATTTTTTGTTTACTGTAACCTAGTAACTCAGATCTGTGTTTCATAACAAACCATAATTTATTCTTTTCAAAATGTTCAAGTAGGGTACATGAATAGAATACATTAAATCCTTTGTTATACTCTCTATAGAAAATCTATAGTGGTGCATGCAAAATACCTACCATGATATAACACTGAATAAATTAAATACACACTTATACAATAGATGCATAGTCATTAGTTGTTAGGAGAAGAAAAGGCTATTAGGTCACCGTATGTCAGGTTATAGGTCAATTGGTTCAGGTCAAATTTAAGCATCAATTTTGAATACACATGTGAGAGTCTGTGATATCATATGAGGCATAATTTTGATATTCTGTCTTTAACTGGATATATATCGAGAAGTGCATGGTGGATATACTAATATACCTTGGGATGTAAATGGTGAGTACAATTTAGAATGCCTAGTTGAGACGGATTTCACAAATAAATATAAAATAGTTACCAAAATCACAAAACTTAAGCTTACGGAAAACTACCCAATATGGTTGTATAGGTGACAAGAAATACAGTTTTTTTCATCATTGCTGTAGTATGGTTGTTGTAACCTGTTACCTATGGCTTAATTAAGTTTCAGTGCAATAATGTCGCAAGTTAAAAATACAAAATATAGCTCAACATTGAAAATAGAAGCATTTTAACCAGTTCCTTTTTGATAGTTGTGGAGCACCAAGTTCATGAAGTCATAAAAGAAATCAGGAACCACTTATTCCCATTTTGCATATAAACTTTATTTCCTAATGTGTTAGCAACACATATCCAAAATTTTAACGAAATCCGTTGATAGTAAGCTTTCCAAAATGAAGTGAATTTAAATCATCAGTGATGTACCTCCTTTTGGCTTCTATCTGTAAAAGCATGTAAGCTACATTGATACCGATACCACCAATAAAACGAGAAGATTTGCCCTTCATTTTGCATACCACTTTGTCCAATTTTTTTGGTAATTTCTTCACAAAATGCAAAAAAATGCACAAAAAAATCAATGGGTGTAGTACCCCCTTAACCTTGCTATAACATTAAATTGTGTTAACTGTTGACCTAGTGACCAAAAGTGTTTTAGGGGGAAGTGTTAGCTTTTGTTTGATATTAAAAAAATTCTGATTGGATGAAGGGAACACTTGATGTTTCGACAAAAAACAATCAAAGAGGCCCATTTTTCAGCTAGAAGCTCCACAGCTCTTACGATGCTATGCACTGAACTGTGTAGTGTAATTAAAGACTGTGTGGAGACAATTCATTGCTTGCTTGAGAGCTCTTGGACCAAAATGTATCAAGGTGGAAACTGTGCGCATGATGGTTTATAAGAGAATCATTTTTGTATAGAAACCTTTCCACATATGCAACTGGGTATTGTAAAATCTCCATTTGGACCTAGCAAGCAAGCGATACGTATGATGAAAATGGCAGGGATCTTACTGAATATAAGGACAGAAAAGATGGATTGGAGGAATATGGTGCAAAGGTATATGAAGCCAAAGGCCATTGGCAAAAATACAACCATGATATATAGGATAGAAGATGAATCGCCACACCTCAGGTCAAGATGTAGAATATGTACTACACCAGATGAACAATGGGGAATCACATGATTTGATGAGATTCCTACAGAGCTATGGGAATCAATATGGGGGAAAATGTATTGATCTGATATGGTGTGTGTGTACCCCGGTCAGTCCTGTCACTCCAATCTCAATCAGATGCACATGCTTGTGTAAAAGATGTCTCTTTTAAGTTTTATCATGAAATCAATTTTTTGAGGTCATATCGTTATGAATACGGCAGACGGCCGAATCCAGATTCGGCTTTTGGTAAATTCATTTTACACATGCATTACATTTGAATTCGAGAACAAGGGATCAATGCTATATCTATAGAGGGCAGCATATCGATTTTTTAACGGCTGCCGTCGGTGACCGTACTGTGATGCACCGTCAACTAACCTTGTTTGCCGCCCTCTTTTGATTACTTATTTATGCTGTTATCATCTGGTCTCCGTTAAAAAAAATGATATGCTGCCCTCTATCATGTACAGCATTGATCCCTTGTTCTCTAATTCAAATGTAATGCATTCGTAAAATAAATTTACCAAAAGACGAATCCGGATTTGGCCGTCTGCCGTATTCATAACGATATAATAGCTATATATTATGCCCACTTTGTTTGTCAATTCCATATTAAATATGCGCCCATGTTTATGCCATCTGGCAGGCATATGCCCATGTAGATGACCACACCCCAAACCTCCTCAGTTAGCAGCTCCTCATTCCTTTTTGAAAGAAATTGTATTAACCAATTTTGTGATGAAGTTTGGTAGGGGGTGAATGTTAGTTCATGCCGAAGGCATGAGCACCATACTTTTTTGTTGAATTCAATACTGCAAGGGCATACATATTCGCTGTCGTAGTGTGATGTCAGAATCGATCGTTGCCAGGTCAACTGGTACACATTACTATTAGTAACTGTCATCGGAACCATGATCACAACACAAAGTCAACCGGGCTGTTAACAGGCAAAGCGAATATATAGGGCCTGCTGAAGATAATTAATAGAGTCTGAAATTGTATGTTGTTTATTGTTCATAATGTTTGCTGTAATGTTGTTCCTTTTTCCAGAGATATATTGATTGTTCATCTTCACCAAAAGCAGTAAGAACCTTAACACCATGTTGGAATATTTGATCTCATCATTGAACACATCAACCATCATTCTACTGGTAGTCTCATTCCTGATTTATGCATGGTACAAGAATGTGAGCAGACCTGCAGGACTTCCTCCAGGACCAGTTGCGCTACCCATTGTGGGCAATATATTTGGTAAGGTAATCCTCTTTTTGTAGGTCCAGTGCCGTAGCAAGCAGGGCGACCGGGGAGGCCATGGCCAGGGACAGGCGATTTGCGCGGAACCTTTTTTCCATGCAATTCCGTGCAATTGGCTATTTTTTTCCTATGGGCAGGGATACATGATTTGCACCGAAAAAAGAGTTCCGCATAATTTGCTATTTTTTTCCGCCCAAATCGCCTGTCCCTGGCCATGGCTGTCCCACGTTTTGAGAAAATTGTTATGTCTTTCTTATTTTATATCTTTATTCCAATTTGTGCATATATTTGAATTTTGGCAGCCCCACATTTGTGATGACAGCCCATATTTTATAATCTTGCTATGGCCCTGTGCCGGTCTACATGAAAGGCTAAGGGGTGTCATTTTCTTTGAAAGTAGGGTCATGCATGGATATAACCCCTATGTGTTGAATTTCTTACCCTCTCTCTCTCCTGTTGAACATTTGTATGACCCCCCTATGCACACGAAGATGATTATCTTTTAACAGTTCTAGTATATCTAAGGTGACTAAATCAAAGAAATGTTGTCAAACCTTTGCGCAAATCCCCATGAAACTAGACATTTTCCATGCAAATCTCCATATGATACAATTTTCTGTGCAATTATTGAATTATTCCCATACAAAAGTTTTTGTCCAATTTGCTATTTTTCTATACAATCTGGGAAATTTGCAAATTTTTCTGCAAAATTTAGTATTCCCCCTGCAATCATTGTAGGCCTATTTTGCTCATATGCTTAACAAAGTGTAATGTCTTGTATTTTTCAGAATTGACAAAGGGGCCTTTACATGAAGAATTCAACACAATTGCCAAAAAGTATGGTGACATATTTTCCATAAAGATAGGCAGTAACTGGTGTATTGTCCTAAATAATCTTGAGCTAGCTAAGGATGCCTTTTTGAAGAAGCCTGTAGAATTTGCTGGAAGGATAAAAGCGTTTACAGGTGAGAACTAGTAACCATGGTAACAGCTAGGGGTGTAGCCAGTTTCTTTTTCTGTTCCATTCCCCTTGCCCCCTGAGAAGTTGAAGTTTAAAAAAAAATAAAGCTGCAGTTGAAGCCATTTGGTGCACATTTTTACCCTGGCCATTGGTTATAGAAGAACAAACCTCAAACGATACAAGGAGATGTGTGAGGGGAATGGGCCACTTCTCCCCCGATAAGTTGGATTTTTTTCAAAATGGTGCCCCAATTGAAGGCATTTGGTGAACACTATTGTTGGTTACGGTTGTACATATCTCAAAATGTGGTTGAATATAAAGTATATTTTTGTGCTTGCTCTATATAAAGAACATGTGCTTGTGACTTTATGATTAAAGTTGCTAAAATGTGTTGGGACATTTAATATTGTGCCCCCAAATTTTGAGGATGTACCCCCAGGATTGACGCCCACCCGGAGTGCCAGGTGTGCAAAAATGCATTTTTATTTTGCACGCTTTTTTAGCAGTGCGCAGAAGGCTTTTGCAAAGCTTATGCGGTATAAGCATACACAACATGCACTTTGCAGGTAAAACCTCATTTTGAGATGATTGAACAAAGTGTCAATTGCTAGCACACAGAGCATTATTATCAGCTTTTATAGAGAGTATGCCTAACAGATGAGTCACTTGATAGATTGCCATCGCCTGAATATTGTATGTCTAAGTATTATACAGGATTATAAAATTCTTATGTTTTGTGTTTTTTTGTAGTTGAGTATGTCTCTCAAGGCTTCAATGATATCACAGGTGCCTCATATTGTCCCAGGTGGAAACTTCATCGCAAGATTGCACACAGTGCCATCAGGTTAGTCAATCAATCAATCAATCAATCAATCAATCAATCAATCAGATAACTCATATCAGGTGGAAACTTCATCGCAAGATTGCACATAGTGCCATCAGGTTAGTCAGTCAGTCAATCATCAATCAATCAATCAATCGGGTAACTCATATTGTACCAGGTGGAAACTTCATTGCAAGATTGCACACAGTGCCATCAGGTTAGTCAGTCAATCAATCAATCAATCAACCTACCAACCAACCAAGCAATCGATCGATCAATCAATCACCCACAAGGTATTAAATCTTTGTGAACAATTAGCCCCCCTTTGCATGCTTGGCAACATTTACGCAGTATTTTTGTGGGTCATGAGAGCACATCAGACATATTGTATTCTGAATATGTGGAATATCCTTCTGATATGAAGTAATTTTGATTTTTTTGAAATTTCTGATATGATACAAATTTTATGGCAAATTATTAGAAATTGATATTTTTGACATCAAACATTCCTCGAAGTAAAATTTATAAATCTAATGATATTTTGTAGCTGGGAAGAAAAGCCGATGATCATTTGAAAATTTTGACCTTTTGTGTTGAAGTTACAGATTTTTTTCCCAAAACACCTAAAAAGTAGGTCTTATGGGGAAAAATGTGTATCTTCAATATGAAATGTCAAAATTTTTAAATGATCTTCCCAGCTTCATACACTTTAAGTGCATATCATTAGATTTATAAATTTTACTTCGTGGATTGTTAAATATGAAAAATAAAAACAAATATCAATTTTTAATAATTTGCCATAAAATTTGTATTATATCACCAATTTCAAAAAATTATTTGATATCAGAAGGACATTCCACGTATTTTACAATTCAATATGTCTGATATGCTCTCTCGTATCCCACAAAAAATACTGTGCAAACGTTCCTATTCCAGCACTTAAAGGCTTAATGTACGATTTCCTTCAAATTTTAAATTTGTCATTATATACTCAAAATGCTGAAATTATACTAGTAATAATTATCGGGAATGGTTTCTGTTAGTTTTGAGCTGAAATAATGAGGTAAAGTGAAAGAAACACTGCTTGTTATTTTGGCCGTTTAACATGCAGTTCTATGGGAGGACATAAAGTCATAATTCTTTGAATTATGACTTTATGTCGAACTTTGCTCGGTTTACCTACAAACACAAGAAATTTGGCTGATTCCATTTAGGTGCAAGTTGTGACATGTGTAAACATTACAAATATGCCAAAAAATCAGGTGTGAAAAAAATTAACCAAATTCATATTATAAGATCGTACATTATGACTTTAACAATTTTCAATCCCCACACCCTTGACAATTTTAAACAAGCCATGCCATGGTTTGTGGCTTAAAAATTATTTTTGAATTGATGGTTTAATTAAGACATTAAATCCAACACAGAATATCACAGTTAAGCATTCTCTTAAAGATTTTCTTTCATTTTACCTCATTATTTCAGCTTAAAATGACCAGAAAACCTTATAGGTATAACTAATATTTAGCATAATTTTGGGCAAAGAATATATCAAAATTAAAATTTGACTGAAATTGTATTTGTACCATTGTGTTAACATTTTCAATACAGGCATTTTGCGTCAGGAAAGCGTTTGGATCAGCTAGTTCACAGTGTTTTACCCAAGCTAAGCAGGGCTCTTGATGAAACTGAAGGAAAAGCATTTGATCCAAAGGAGGCTCTAGGAGTTGCCGTATATAATATCTTAGCAACCATGTGTTTTGGACATGAGTAAGTATAGGGTATCAGTGGCGTGTCCAGAGGGGGTGCTTTGGGGGCTGAAGCCCCACACACTTGTTAAAAATCTGCTCAAAACATTGTGTTTTTACTGTCTGTGTAGTTTTGCTTGCCAGCTATGTACACATGTATTTATAGAGATTCAAGCCTTAATTTGGATGGGAGCACATACAAGAAGACAGGGTCTTAGCTAGGATTTGACAAGTGCCCATCATTTTCACCAAAACTCCCCATCCAAACTTTCACCCTGAAAACATAAACCAGACCTCTGCCCCTTCTGGGTGTTCAGTTAGTTCAAATAGGCATGTTTTATTAGTCTGGTCCTCTTTTGAGTTCACAGATCTTATTAAAGCATTATTGGTATAATTTAGTGTATGTCATTAATTTTGCCTGTCCCGGGAGCAAACTGCCCATCCAAAATGATGGGTGGACAGATGACTAGCTAACACCCTGCAACAAGATCCCCACTTGGCCAATATCTCCGTTGAGCCTCTTCATCACAATGGGTTAATGAGCTACACTTGCTAGTCAAGACACAAGTTTATGCAAGGGATAAATTTATTTATGAATTATTATTCTGGGAGGGGGGAAGGGGATGTGCTGCAGATTCTGGATGCAGTGTCAGTCATGTGGCTAAGATTGGAGCTGTACTTCATCTATTTTGGTTTATTGATGACACGCAATGTCTTTAAAATTTGGTTTAAGAAAGGGAGTTTTTTCAAAATTTTCTTGAAAAAACACCAATTTTTCATCATTATGAAGCAAAATTTTCCAAAAATTGGTATAATTTTGGGTGTTTTTGTTTGTCAAATTTGGTTTAAAGTTTGGTAGTTTTTTGGAGTCCTAGCCACACATCCTCTCCCAAACCAAAGTCAAGCACTTCTCCTGGGTTATTAATAATTAACCCTGAGCACTACCTGCCGATCTAACATTGCCTCTGATTGGTCAATTAATGATATCTTCACTTTAATCACCAATCAGAATGGAGCTTTGTAAATAATTCACTCCAATTGTTTTGCGTGGTGAAATTATTCTAACAATGTTGCTGATTGGTCCAATTGATAATGAAAACTTCTTTTTGGCCAATCTGCAGGTAGTTCTCATGGGGTTAAATTATTTCTTTACTTAGTTACTCCTATGGGGATCCAAAACTACAGTTTTGGATAGACTTCAACAAAGACATGGTGAGAGCACTTGGTAATGGAGTACCTGCAGACTTTATACCAATCCTGAAGCATTTCCCAGATCCAAGAACCAAAGGAGTCATGAAAATAGCTGATTCATGGCATATGGAGCTCGGCAAAGAAATGAAGGCTCACAGAGAAGCATATGATCCCGGTAAGTGGCACCATCTCTAGATTGCCTACAAAGATCATTCAATATTTACACCAGAGAGGGGAGTGTGAGTTTTGACCAAAAAATATCCCCTGTGTTTTCTCCATTTAAACTTAACATTGCCTCCTCATGGTTCAAGTAAAAAATTCAGATTCCCCGTCAAGACCACAAACAATTCGGATTTCCCCCTTAAAATTCACATTCCCTCTGGCATCTAGTCTGTATTGAATTAATCAGTTCTGTGCAATTTGTACACCAAAAATGGTTGAAATTTGGGCATTTTTTATAATTTTGTTTGTAAACTTTAGCATTTTTCAACCATTTTTAGTGAAAATTTATCACAGTTGGTCAGAATTAAAAAAAAATGAAACAAATAGCTTTCTAGATTAATATTTTGTGTTTACAAATTAATTATAAATTTTACTGAAGAATTTATTTTGTTATGTTGCCCGAAAATATTTGGATCAAAATATATTTGTTGAGGGATGGATGGATAATATTTTTGTCAAGTCTTTGCCATTCTAAATATGTATACTTTTATACGATCGCCGTGAGGCGTGAAACTACTAGTTATTAAATGCTGAATATTATATTATTTAGCCAAAATTGTTTTATTATACTTTTATATATATACTTTAGACCAACAATTCAGCACTTTTGAGGTCCAATTTTTTCATAATTCCAGGGTTAAGACCAACTTATTATGGAAACAATGTGAAAATACTTGTTTAGGGTCATTTTGAAAGTTCATGCATGTGCATGCTATCCACTTCAGAACACAATTAAGTACACCCAGACCCCTCCAGCCCAGAATACATATTCCATATGTACTGATCTTTAATGATAATTGACTGTCTCTCCACAGAAAATGTTAAAGATTTGATAGACTGCTTGATGAAGGAACAAGAGAATGCTATCGCTGAAGGATCAGCTAAAGTTGACTCACTCACTGAGACACACCTGCTACAAACAGTTAGTGACCTCTTCCAAGGTATAAATACTACTGGCATTCAGACAAGTTTGTAATTCTTGAGTGATAGTGAGATGCATTCATATTAATCGTGATGTTAGAGCACTATATATATAAATATACCATTTTTTGCCCTGTTTTGGCAGTGACGTCAATGCGCTGAGGAGGCTGTTTCGTGTGCATCAATGTGGCATCTTAAAGCGCGTATGTGTGTATGCCAGCTATTTGTTAAGCTGCACCCAATTAAATGCACACTAACGTCACTGCTACATCAGGGTGAAAATGGTATACATGTACTTATCTCTGTATGTGCAACCCTTTTAAACTTGATTTTCCTCATTAACCACATTCACCCAATGACCCATTTTACCCCCCTTGCTTCCCCCCTAGTACCATGCATAGGGAATGTTGTGAGAGTGTATTCCTGCAGTGTGTGGGTGTATGTCAGTGGCGTATTGTCATAGGAGCACCCAATCAGACCCGATGCCCTCCAATCATGGTCGGTGCCCCCCCCCCATATGATGACCCACGCTACGCCACAGGGTGTGTGTGTATGCATTTGCATCAGCATTCAAACTATGGAAGTGTGCATATTATACACATTACCAACTATGGAGCCTTATCGCACTTAACCATGGAGCTCCATGCCACAGGTTGGAGATAGCTTCAAAGCCATAGAGGGGTATAACACCCCAATTTTGTAATACAAATTAAACCACAGTCTGTCAATTGTGTATGGATAAGCTCTGCACTAAGAATGTGTGTGATAGCATTGACAAGGTGGGGGGGGGTGAATGTGTGTTCCATTTGGGTTAGGTTTTTCCTGATATTTTCTCACATCTACGATAATGCAACTTGGAGTAAGTTAACTTTGTATGACACATTTTGAAGGTCATAGGTCAAAGTAGTAAAGGCAGTTGGATTTTCACACAAGTTTTGAAATTTGGGTGATTTTCATGAAACCTGGTGAATGAACAGCAATTTTCTCAAATGATCATATCAAGGTCATACAAGGTCATCTTAGGTCAATTAAGTAAATAATCTTGAATTGTTTTGAAACCTGGTGGGAAAGTTAACCTTTGGGTACAACAGGTTGGCCAGGGAGACTTGAGAAAACAACCTTCTTTTTCCTAAGCCTTTTTTAAATCCTTTAAAAAACATTTTGTTCACAATTTCGAACAATTTTAGTACTTCTAACATTTTCATATTACATAATTCATTTCATTTCATTTCATTCGACTGCGGAGCAGGTGACTACCAAGTTTCTCCAAGCACCATGCATGATCTAAAACTAGCGAGGTAATAACATTTGTTTAAAGCCGTAATATGTGATTTGCTACACAGTGACTCCCTCAGTTTTTCTTGAATTTCTACATCTTGCATGATTGTAATTGCCCAGTGGTGTACTAAAATACCACATGAAAGACTAAGCCTGAAGTGCTTTAATTACAGTAAAAATTAAGTTTTTATATTAAAACCAGGGAGCTCCAGTTTTATTCAGAGTTCCCCGATTGAGTGCTTGTTAACACGTCTCGTGAATGTCAGCTCACCCGTACATGCGTTTATATCATTGAATCAGTTATGTATAAATTGTATGCATATCGCTATTCCTTGTACGTCTTAATGTATAAACTGTGCATATTGTTATTCATCTTACGTCTTGTTTGTACATCCCAGCTGTGTGATGCTCTGCACAAAAATACATGTTATACAATCGGTGAGCTAATACACGCATTGTTGGCGCTGGAATGAAATCACAATTTTCTTTGTTTTACCTCATTTGTTTGGCTCGAAATTAAAAGGGGACAATGTGATCAGTAAAAACCAACATGTAAAAAGGAATCTATTCTTTATGCAAATCACACATTATTGCTTTAACCCTAACACCTGTAAATACCATAAAATACCACGATGAAAAATTCTGCGCATGCATGAATCCCATGGTCTGCGATGACGCAATCACCCTAAGTGTAATATGCTCACGGAATTGCTGGCCGGGCAGCAATAACTAGTGCAGCTACCGGTCCGCGATCGTGTGGTTGGCATGCGGGGGGTCAAAGGTTCGAATCCTGGGGGTGCCAAGTCAAAAATTATTATTCTTCTTGAAAAATTCGGATCTTCTTTGACTTCCGATATCAAAAAGCATGGGTCAGTGTTAGGGTTAGGTAAGATGTATTTTTCCAGATTAGAGTGTCTTCTAACCCTAACACCTGTAAATACCACGATGAAAAATTCTGCGCATGCATGAACCCCAGGGTCTGCGATGACGCAATCACCCTAAGTGTTATATGCTCATGGAATTGCTGGCCGGGCAGCAATAACCCGTGCAGCTACCGGTCCGCGATCGTGTGGTTGGCATGCGGGGTCAACGGTTCGAATCCAAAAGCCAAGTCAAAATTCTTCTTCTTCTTGAAAAATTCGGATCTTCTTTGACTTCCGATATCAAAAAGCATGGGTCAGTGTTAGGGTTAATAGCATCACATAATATAGGCACTGTTAACCTCATGATTGGCTAAAATTAATATTGTATCCAATTTTGAACCAATCAAGGAGGGTATTAATAAGATCGTCTGCAAAGGACCATAAATAGTTTAAAGCCTAGACATAATTGGCAATTGAAATGAGCATTTCAAGTTATCAACCAATCAGAAATGCTGTTAGATGACCAGTAGTGTCCAGGGGGTTAATAATCCCTATGTGGGATGTCTTTCCCTTTGTGTGATGCTTAGACATTTTTGCCCATATTTGACCATTTTTGTCAGACCTTGCCCCCAGCAGCTTATTTTGACCAGTGTGGTGTAGCCATGATTTTCCAGGAAGGGGGAGAGGAGGCAAAGGCAACTTCAAGGGGGATTTCTGAAAATTGTCAAAAATGAGCAAATTTTCTTAAAAACCACAAATATCACGCGGAAGGAAAAAAAAAGCTCCCCAAAATTGCCCGGTGCATCTTCTGTGCTGCCTGTTTCCCACCAAAATTCACCCCTGATCATGAGCCAAAATAGTGCAAAATATGTGCAAACTTTGTCCCAATAAAGCCCTGTTTAGAAGCTTGGAAGACTTACCATGTGCAGTCTCCCTTAAAAAAGCGAAATATTTTTCTAAAAACAAATCTGGAAATAAAAATTTGGACAATTTCTCAGAAACGAATGTGCACTACAAAATGATCATGCTCGACAGATCTAGAGACATGTATTTTATTTTTTGCCAAAGAAAATCATAATTCTTTTTTTCTTTCTGCTCAGCTGGCACTAATACAACCACCATCACCCTTCACTGGGCTGTTGCCCTGATGGTGAAATACCCTGAAATGCAGGAAAAAGTAGCTGAAGAAGTTGACAGAGTAGTTGGAAGAGATCGTGCACCCAGCGTGGAAGATCGTGGCCAGCTACCATACACAGAGGCATGCATGTATGAGACGTTAAGATACAGCTCTGTCACACCAGTGGGCGTTGCACATACTACTCTGGAAGATGTTGCTCTAGGTAGGCAATAATTATAGAGATTTTTCTGTAATGTAAAAACAAAAGTGATTTTTTTTTTATTGAAATTATTTTTTTTATAAAGTAGAAACAGTGCAGAGCCATGTAATAAGTTTTAAATTTGGGTTACCCAAAATCTTGTATGTGTAAAAGGAGGGGGGCAAAGATGTTTTGGTATGTGTTAAAAGGGGAGGGGCAAAAGTTTTTTGGCACATCAAAGGAGAAGGGGTGGAAAAGTTTTTTGGCACACATTAACAGGGGTGGGGGGCAAAGTTTTTGGCATGGCCAAGGGGGGGGTGCGATTTTGGCAGACCACTTTGAGAATTCACCACCCCTGGGTATACATTAATCCGACTAGGTCATTACTGCGGTGTCCCCAACATAAAACTGCGGTGTCCCAAGGTCAGGGGTTCCATCAATTACTTGTGCTATACAGAATTGTACCCAACAGTGATTTCCAATACACGATCATGAATTGACATTGGGTGTAGTCATGCATTCAGGCAGCATGCATCATCATGAGAAGCCCCAAAACTCATATGAAATAATTTGTTGTGTGCTTATTAAATGAATATTAAACAATTATGACTGCTCGTGAGGGGAATTTTGATTCAATAAATTCATTGTTTTGTTACAGGTAACTACATGATTCCTAAAGACACTTGGGTGGTGGTGAATCAATGGGCTATCCACTTTAATGAGAAGCACTGGGATGAACCAACTAAATTCAAACCTGGTAAGTACTAGGATCAGTAAAGATACTTGGGTAATGGTGAACCAATGGGCTATCCACTTTAATGAGAAGCACTGGGATGAACCAACTAAATTCAAACCTGGTAAGTTAGTAGGATCAGTAAAGATACTTGGGTGGTGGTGAACCAATGGGCTATCCACTTTAATGAGAAGCATTGGGATGAACCAACTAAATTCAAACCTGGTAAGTTAGTAGGATCAGTAAAGATACTTGGGTAATGGTGAACCAATGGGCTATCCACTTTAATGAGAAGCACTGGGATGAACAAACTAAATTCAAACCTGGTAAGTGAAGGACCAGTAGACTCTATTGCCCAATTATTGGAATGGGTTTCAAATGCTCTTGGATGTTTGGGGCAAGGTCAGGGGGCATACTGGGACCTCAAAGTCAATGGAGGCAAAATTTTCAAATCGTCCCACTGACCGACCACTAAAATGATTTTACCAGGACAAATATGTGTGAAGCGTGCAAAAATGTGCAATTTTAATGATAGAATGGGTCAAAATGAGGACAATTGTGGACCAAAACCTGGCCAAAGAAAGATGCACATTGCAACTTTTGGTCAATTTTGTCCCCAGTATTTCAAGTGGGGTGGGGGGGGGGGGGTTCTGACATTAGACCTTGACCATTGCATGAATAACATCTTTTTAATAAATACAGGTTACTTCAAATTAATAATGCATTATGTAGCATGTTGAATTCTCTCCACACAGGTGTCGATTGCAGACGACAAGTTCAGAAATGGGCATTTTCATGACCATACTTGGAGTCAGCATGAAAAATGCATTAATATGAGTACAAACAAGCCTAGTATTGGTTCAGTGGTTCTTGAGATATTTTGAGAAAAAATTCAAAACTTGGACCTTATAATATGTTGAAAAATATATGGATTGGTGATTTCTACTACTCTATATATATGCCTCGGTCACCATTGATGCATGGAGTGACACACATTGGCGGCATAGGCACAGTTTTACCTCATTTGTTCAGCTTAAATTGAAAGAGGACATATCTGTGTCAGCTTGTTATATTTATTTCATTATGTTTAATCTACCTGGATGATTGAGAACATTCACATATCTAATGAAGGATATATTTAAGCAAGTGCTCTCCCCTCCCCTCTTAACGCATCAGCACAACAATACCTATGGCCACATTCTAATAATTATATATAAATCAACTTTTTTGCATTTCAGAACACTTCCTGGATGAATCTGGCGGTGTGCGTCAACATCCCGAAGGATTTCTTCCATTTTCATTCGGACGTCGTGTTTGTCTTGGTGAATCGTTTGCCAAAGCAGAAATATTTATTCTCTTCTCCTGGTTGTTTCAGCATTACACCTTCTCTGTACCACCTGGGCAGGAGGGAAAGTTTGATCTCAAGTTAGACTTGGGTTCTGGCTTTGTGAGACCTCTTCTGGAGTATGATATTGTTGCCAAGAAAAGGTTCTGATTTTATAATCACTGTGGACCACAATGGCCTCATCCCAATGACATAGTTCAATAACCTCAATTAAGCAATCATCGCGCAAAATTTGACCTCAAGTTGCAGAGTATGAGTTTTTGTCCCCAAATTTAATATCGAAGGTCATTCAATGAATGTGCAAATGTATTGGGGTTAGAGAACTGTGGTCTGATAGTTGAGCATGCTGTAGTATAGTGCCTTAGGGTCAAATATAGACCTTATTTTGGGGCTATAAATTATTATTATTTTTGACCAAAAATTGGGGTTTTAGCCCAAAATTGCCAAAGTAAGATCTATGTTTTTGGAACCACTTCTTTTCATTAACTTTTGGTCCATACAAATCTGTGTACCAAATTTGCTACTTTTGTCACTCGCGTAACAATTTTGACCTTAAAAATATACTTTTGTGGATCCTAGTGAATTTTACACTGGGAGAAGGAGCAGGGATGAAAACAAGCACTGACATAATTTCCTGAAACTGCTTTAACATTTCCTGAAAATGTGTATTTTCCTATACTTTGTACAGGGAAGATCCAAGCAAAATTTCCTGAAGATTTACATCCCTGAAGGTGACTTCACATGAGATAAAATATGATCTGAGGCCAGGAATAGGAAGTGTAGAATAAATTTTGCAGCCAATGAAGGGCTCATATAGTGAGGTTTGCACAGTAATTTTGGGTGTTTTGGGGAATGTATATCTTCAATACGAAAGGTCAAAATTTTCATGATTGACAGTTTTTCCTCTCAGCTACATACACTTCAAGTACATGTCATTAGATTTACATAAAATTAGAAGAAACAAATTTATTATTTCATGTGAATCAGCATGGAATAATAAATTTGTTTCTTCTAATTTTATGTACACATGCTCTCCGTCATAGGATTGAGCACTCTTTTACGCAAAAGAAGAACACAACTTTATGTATATCATTAGATTTATAAAGGTTACCTTGATGACTGTTTTTTAATAACTTGCCATAATATTGGTATTATATTGCGAATTTCAAAAATCCAAATTATTTGATATCAGAAGGACATTCCTCATATTCAGAAAGCAATTTGGTGTGTCTAATGTGCTCTCATGCCCCACAAAAAAAATGTTCAAAGGTGGGTGACCGACACCTTTGTTAGTGCCATAGATGTGCTAACATGGCCTGCTAGTGGTTACGCTGTGTATTACAGACAAATTAAGACATTTTATATGAATTGGAAATGTCTCTACTTAAGGGTTCTGGTATGAATGTTTGGAGAGTATTTTTTGTGGGACATAAGCCGATGATTAAATGAAAATTTTGACCTTTCGTATTGAAGATATGTATTCCCCCCCCCCAAAAAAAAAACCCACCCACGTTTTTAGGAGCACCAATTAGGTTGAATATGATATCATTAAGAAACATCAAAGTTAATTGTAATTCATACATTGTATTTCATATTAAAAGCACAATAAATTAGAGGTTAATGACTGTGCATTAGTTGTTTTGAAGATATTGTGCAGGCTTGGGCGATATTTTGATTAATCAAAAATAATTGATTATTTATTTTAATCGGGTACTTCATTATTTAAAAACACTGGTCAAAGTATTGTCATTTTAACTTTCTCAAGAATAATCAATTGTTTTTCTAAGCAAATAGTTTTGTTAAGCTATGTTTAAAATGATATGTGACACGATCAAGGGAAATGAGTCGGATGTCGCTAATATTGATTTTGAGATAGTGACAAAGAAAGTGTTAAAATTCTTTTGTATTATATTGTTTTCAGCGATTGATAAATTGACGTAACTTCACAAAGAAAAGAAGTATCAACATGGGGTTTTCAGTTTCTGAAAGCTCTAAACGTCCACTTTAGAAACATGTGAAAAACTCATTTTCGACCAGGGCCGACATGTGACTCATTCCCCTTGATAATGTCACATATGTGGTTATTATTGGTGACTATTTGCTGAAACTGCAACCAGAATAAGAAGCGAAACAACTGTTAAACACATCTTCCTCCACTTAAAAATATGCACAGCAATGTTTAATAGTGGGATTCTATGCAACAAACGATGTTCAACCTATTACAGTCACACAATGTTCAATATATCGAAAATAATCGATTTAAAATACAAATTAATCACAATCAATTGTTTTCAACAACCGCCCAAGCCTATAGTATTGTGAAATATCTACTTTATTCGTGTAAAACAGTGGACCAAAAACGTGAGAATGAAAGGAGCCATATATAAAGGACCACTCCAAAAAGAGTTGTCCCTATATGGCCTCTTAAAGAGTGAATATTTTATTCTTGCAATGAAACTCTTTGGTCTGTATGCACCAACAAGTTAGACTGGGTCTAAAGTTAGACCAGGTCTAAGTGGAATTTAGTCCCAGGAGAAAGGACATTTTCCTTTACATTTGCGTAAGTTATTTTGTATTAATTATTATTGAACTTTGCATTTAAATCATTAGAATTTGCTAGCTACTCTAGGAAGGAAATAAGAGTAAAGGACCATTCCTGATGGAACTAACTTTAGACCTGGTCTAACTCTTAATTTGTGTGCATTTTGGTTCACTTTTTTAAATAAGAGAGTAAACATTGTGCTTTGGAACTGAGGCCTTTTAAAGTTCCCCTTGCCCGGCCGTCGGGCTGGCATTGGGCATGTCCACATGTATATTCACATAATATTTTACTTGTATAAAATTGCAGATTCATACGTAGTGGTAATATCTATAAAAGTGAATGTTTTATGAACATTCATTAGTTATTTATCAGTCAGTGTAGCCTGCAACAGCCATAACCTTCCTCATAGGCATCACAAAATATACATATTATCATGAATGACTGAATATTTATAAAAGTCAATGTTTTTAATGAATGTTCATAAGTTAATTATTTCTCTTTTCTTGAAATGAGAGAATAAACGGAAAGTGATAATTAGTGCAGATTTATAAATAATGGCTGATTATTAGGATCTTCAAATAAGAGAATTGATGGAAAGCAAAGCGATAATTATGCATATTATTATTCAAATTAATCATTTGCATCTTCTTGGATAAATTTTTTACCTGTACATGCAATAAGATAATTAATTGATAGACTGAGGTAATTAGTTGCATTATAAATTAAAGGAGTATTTCGTGATCCTAGCATCCTCTTTTTATGACATTTTTCAGTAGGTATCTACGAAAAAAGTTTATTCCCAAAATTTCAGTTGATTCCGATTTTGCGTTTGCGAGTGATCCATAGGCTACTGTTGTAATTCCGTTCTGGTATACCGGAATGAAATTCAAATATGACGATAGTTTTGCAACACAAATTAATCTGCAAGAAATTTTTAGTACATAAACATTATGTAGCCAGAGGTTTCCAGTGGTATAAAAATCTCAACTTTTTTTTAGAAAAGTGGGGGATGAAGCTGTGGATCACAAAATGCCCTTTTAAATTACTACAATGTTGCTTTGTACATGTATCTCTGTCAGCTGTTTATTTAATTTGCTGAATTAAATGAATGATGTATTTTACCGAGTTAATCCAAACATCATTCAATGTACTGTTTTAATGTAACTGAGTTTTGCGCTGTCGGTGTAGCAGGGTTTAAACTAGGCCTAGGTAGCTTACTAGCTTCAGTGACTGTACAATGCGGTAGGGTATTCTAAAGTTTAGCCGCATTATTATACCACAAGGAAGAGATAAATAAATTATGACCTAACTATTGTATGGAATTTGTTATTATTTGAATGAGATACTAAATTATTAATCATTTTGTAAATATTCAATAAAACAAACCAGAAAATTTGTTGTGAAAAACAAATCCATAATTTAATTAGTAGCAGTGTAGTAGTGAGGTGATAGTTATAATTACCATAACTACTTGGGTATAAGCCCACCTTAGGCTATAAGCCCACCCCCTATTTTTTAAAACCATTCTGAGAAGAAGGGTGCACTCAGGTATAAGCCCAGTAGTCATTTTGGTTAATTTCTTAAATCATATCAATGCTTTTCTTTCACATTCAAGAACAAATATAAAAAATATCAGTTTTTTGTTGTTTATTCGCAATGTTTTGAAAACATTGGGCGCGCGAATAAACAAAAAACAAACATTAGGATTAATTTCAAATTGTAAACCAAGTTATTACTCAAACACAACTTTGATGACATTGTCCCCATTTTGTGATCAAGTCACTCACACATGCATGTAAATAACTAACTAATAAGAATAAATTTGTTATTGTTTATGATATTAATAATAATATCAATTTTAATATTTACACGAGCTCAGAGCTATATTCTCCATAAATTGGGCTATTCCATTTATACAGAGTAGCCTGTTTGACTTGTCAATTATATGAACAAATGTAGACTTTTGTTCCCTACAATGATACAACACTTGCAGTGGTGGCAGTGGCAGCATGGGGGATGTCCCCAATCAGAGCTCTTGCCCACCCAGTTACCCCCAGTAAAAACCTAACATTATGAGCATTTTCACTTTTTTGCAGCAATTTTGCACACAATTGGTTGATTTTGTCCCCCCCCCAAAAAATCACTTTGCCCCCCCACTTGGCCTCCAGGAAATCCAAATTTAATTAATGAGATTACCCTGCTTAAAGAAAGTATAAGGTATAATAAATAAAATTTTCTGTTGTGCACTACACACAGCTTTTCAATTCTCTACCACTTTAAAGATGAGCATCTCTTTTGATGTATTCCACAAGTTAATGAAGAATGCAGCTGGAAATTTGATGAATTATGGGTTTATTACTCAGAAAGTATAAATAAATAAAATATGCTCATTTCTGTTGTGCACTACACACAGCTTTTCAATTCTCTTCCACTTTAAAGATGAGCATCTCTTTTGATGTATTCCACAAGTTAATGAAGAATGCAGCTGGAAATTTGATGAATTGTGGGTTTATTACTCGGAAAATCAAAATTGCAAATAAGAACATGTAAAAATGACTTGGGCATTTAGCGTAGCTGGCTGATGATAAGTGCTGCGCGCAAGTGTGATTCAATATTCAATCTTTCTTCGGTTTTTGGATTGTTGTGTCTTTATTTCTTGAAGAATTTCAATGAATAAGGTCTTAAACTCAAGCTAAAAGATGCAGCTATTGGCTGCTGGTTCCAATTATGAAATATCTGTCTTTGTTTAGGATATACAGCCTGTATTACAGGGTGAACATAACTGGTACCTTAATTTTTTGGCATCCCTGTATGTCATTACATGCCAATAGAACAAACATACTTCATGCTATGTCAAGGAACATTATGTGACCTGGCGTCCATTACACTAAACTTTATGAAGCTTCATAAGTCTCAAAATCGTCCGTAAGCTACATAAGTTACGATGCATCGAAAAATCCATTTCACTAAAAGGACGTACAATTGGGACCCTTCGTAAGTAATTGGGATTTACTACAGGGACCCTTCATGAAGTCAAGTCTAGTATTAGGTACATTCAAAACTTACGAACGGTTACGTAGGGTTACAAGTTGAGTGAAATACACCTCGGGTCCATTTCACTAAACTTTACGAAGCTTCGTTAGTCCCAAAATTGTTCGTAAGCTACTTACGATGCATCATAAAATCCATTTCACGAAAAGAATGTACGCTTCATAATAGAGATTTACGTCTAGTATTATGTATTCATGACTTACGAATGGTTACTTGAGTTAAAAAGGGTTAAAAGTTAGGTGAATACATGTACATCCCTGGGGTCCATTTCACTAAACTTTACGAAACTTCGTAAGTCTCGAAACCATTTGTAACTTATGATGAGTTGTAAGTTCCATTTCACTAAACTTACATACGAACGGTACCCTTCATAAGTAATAGGGATTTACTACAGACACCCTTTGTAAAGTTACGTCTAGTATTGGGTATTTGTAACATTGCAAACATTTACTTGAGTTACGAAGGGTTAAAAGTTTAGTGAAATGGACCCCAGGAGGTCTTGAAGTTGAAACGACTAACTTGCAACTTTATGCTCGTTAAGAATACATCAATACAAAAGCAATATCAATAGGAATATTATAGATTACACCACACAGGAAGAACTTTCACTGACATAAATAGTTTATACAAATTGCATTGGTCTTGTTCAAGGCACCACACACAAGAGGTACTTATCAGAGATTCAGGTTTAAAATCAGAGATTCAGGTTTAAAATTTAATAAGTTATCAGCGAATCGATGCATGATCTGTACGCTGATAGCCACACCAGGCGTTTTGTGCAGTAGCAGACAAGACAAGACAAGACAAGGGGGTACTACACCCATTGCATCAGTGATGTACCATTTTTTGGCTTCTACCTTTAAAAGCATGCAAGCTACATTGATACCGATGCCACCAAAAGAACGAGAAGATTTGCAAAAATGCAAACAAAAAAAAAACCTCAAAAATGCAATGGGTGTACATGTAGTACCCCCTTAATTTACTGACATCTAAAAATGGAATGGGTAAATATTGGTGTTGATAAACATGTACACCCATTTTTAACATAAACTCTCAAATAAATGTTTCAAAAAAGCAGCAAGTTATTAGTTCCTTGCACAGTGAGAGAGTCAATATTGGGCTGCAATGGGCTATTCAAATTGAAATCCACACTACCCCTGTGGAAGATTTTGGAAATATCTTCCACAGGGGGAGTATGAATATTAAATGGAATTAACACATTAGGCATCTCCATTATAAACACACCTTCCCTCTGTGGAAGATTCAGATTGAATCTTTCTCAGAGGGTGTATGAAATTCAAATGGAGCTGCCTAATGTGCTATTTCCATTTAAAATTCATACTCCCCCTGTGGAAGATATTTCCAAAATCTTCCTCAGGGGTAGTGTGAATTTTAAATGGAATAGCCCAATGAACAACTCAATGCATGATGGGTATTTATAAAGTACTTCTCCAGACTGGCAGAAATTGAAAATTAAAATGTTACTTAACTGAATACTTAGTCAGAATATAAAATGTGGATTCTACATGCAATGTGACCATCCATCATGAATGGGCTGTAATGTTGGTAGAGCTTGTTTTGAGATATGGTCCATTAAACTCTCTCTTAAAAAAACACACCAAAAAACAAAGGATTTCTCAACACTTGTACAGATTTTTTACTACTGTGCAAACAAGCAACAGGGGCATGTCTTATATATTTGTAAAGCTTACTTTGAGGAGAATTTGCCTGGCCAATATCTCAAAGTAAAAACGCTGACATTACAGCCCATTTGTGGCATACGGTCATGGCAAGGATTTCAATATTACAATTTCCTTCAGTTACCAAAGTCAGGGTTGATCAACTTGAACTCAAACTTGTTGTAAAGACATCATCATCCTGAGCCATCGTCGACCCACTGCAGGGTGAAGGACTCTCCAAGGTGACGCCACTCTGATTTATCCCACATCTTTCTCATCCAGGTTATATCAAGTAATTTTATCCCTCCATAACAAGAAACAAATTGCCACTTTTTGCCAGGACATATTCAAGGTGATACGACCCAATTTAAATGAGACAAGGTTAAGAAATTGCTATAAATTATTAAGGTTCGTTCATACTACGCCGCAATTGCTTTGTGGTGTGTTGCAGATATATTGATTATTTGTTACCGCAACTCAACACGTTTCCAAGTTAAAATATATTTAACTCTATTGCGATACCGCAATGCAGTATTTTGCAGCATGATGCAGTACAGCAATGCACCGCATCACGAAGCAATTGCAGCGTAGTTTGAAAGGACCTTAAGAATGAGCACCATAAGTCAGCTACAACTCATGATACAGGTTAGGTTATTTCCTGCATGAATACTTGGATAGAAATGTTCAACCCGCTGCATTTTATCTACAGTACAATTGTTATATCTTTTTACATCATCAACATGTTAAAGATCAGTTAGAATCAGAGGATAGATTCTTCAACACATTCTACAGAGTAAATTGTTAAGAAATTTATCGTTTCCATTAACTTTGAGGTTCACTATTTAATTTCCAGGGTGGGATGGGGGTGAAGTTTTTTGAAGAAAAAAAAACCAACTTGCCCACAAGTGAGACACAAAACAATCGCCCACTGAGTAAAAGAAAAAAATTCAGCCCACCTGAACTATGTATAAAGGTAGACTTAAAATGTACATAAAAAATTTGTCAAAAACAATAATTTTAAAAAATAATTCGATCTGACCCAAACTTCCATGACCCCCCTGGAAATCTAATGGTGCACCCTTTTGCTTGTACGAATACTTTTAAACCAATTTTGAGCAAAATGAGACATTTTGTGCAAATCATTCCACTAAGGCAAAAAAAAACAACCAGATTTGTCTCATTTCCCATGGGAGTTTGAAATCTAATGCGACTTTTTGTTTTATATTTTACCTCCTTGAAAACTCACCGGTTTTGTCCCATTATGTTTTGCCAATGGCCTTTTGTTTGCCATCAGAAATCTAATGCACATGGGGGACATGAGACAAACCCTTCTTTTTTGGCCTAAGCAGTATACATGTGATACACACTAAATATTGTATATTGAAATTAGATATTTGGCCCTGAACATATTTAAAGCAAAACCTCCTATGTAACCAGTTTTGTTGTAAACATGTTCAGGGGCCACAAGCATATAGGACGATATGCCCAACGACGATATACGTATCCTACAATCAGATTGCATTTCATATTACAGAAAACAACAAAATGCAAAAGAATTAAAAGCATTTTGTTAATATCTCAACATTCTTATATTTTTTCTGATAAAGTCACCCTGAACTCCAACACCTTAGTTACTGACATTCATTTTCTTAATTCAAAACAGGCCCTGATTAATGAGCTACTGTAGAATTCCATTTACAAGCATATATGCCTCTAAATGAGTTTTTTTATTTTACAAAAGAGATGAAAGGCAGACACCCTCCACAAAAACATTATTTGCAGTTTGAGCAACAATATTACTGATACAGATGGCTGTACAAACATGCATTATTGTAAGGCCAATCTATATTGTAATGTTTTTGTGGAGGATATCTGTCTTTCATCTCTTTCGTCAAAAAACCCTTATTTAGAGGCATATATGTTTGCAAATGGAATTATGCGCTTTTCTTATTCAGTAGGAGGAGGGGTCTAGTTCTTTAATTGACGACACATAATCTAATTGGACAATTGCATGATTTCGGGTGTCAATCAGGTAGTAGACGACCCTATGTCATCACGAGTAGTGATAACGCATAACACACCAGTAGAGAAGCATATGTACAATGTAGCACGTTGTATGCGTAGACCTAGTATGCAATACTCGCAAACTTGCAGTACACACATATGTAGACGTAAAGTTGTAAACAAATTTCGTTCATTTTAGAATAAGTTTTTATAAGGCCAAAAAAAAACCATGTTTGTTTCCTGTAGCAGGTCTAAAAATCAAATGCTAAATGTTTTTTTTTTCAATCCATGTCTTAAATGAAAAAAAAAACACCTTTCTTGCTGCAAGTTGGGCTCAAGTTGGTTTTGCATACAGCAACACCATTTTATTTTTTCACTACGCTCGTTTGTTGTGTAAATGTGTGATGTTTTCTCCAGTAATTTTTCACTACGCTCGTTTGTTATGTAATGTGTAAATGTTTACTCCAGTAGTGTTTAAAAAATTTCTTTGTGATTTTTCTAATGCGCAAAATAAGCCGCCAAAAAGGAAATGCGCATGCTGCGGGAAACTAACTTGGTTTTTTTTGGTCTAACAGTAACATAATTTTTGCTCAATAAAATAGTTAGATATTATTTAAACTGATTAAGAATGAGAACAAAAGATATGCACTTTTGTTTTGCTATCCTCTACCGTGTGACAGACGACAGGAAGGTCCAATATTTTATTGTAGCGCCGGCATCCAATACTCAAAATATTGGACAAGACTGTGGTTTATCGCAGAGGTAGAGGAGAGTTTTAGTAGACTGTTGGCTGCACCATTAGCCTAATCATTTACCATGGCAACCTGAGTAGCAAGCAACATTTACATGCACTATGGACCACAATAGCCTCATCCCAATGGCATAGTTCAATAACCTCAATTAAATAATCATAGTGCAAAATTTGACCCTATGTTGCAGAGTATGAGTTTTTGTACTAAAATTTTCAAAGGTCATTCAATGAATGTGCAAATGTAATGGGGTTATAGAACTGAGCCCTAATAGATGAGCATGTTCTGGATCCTAGCGATGGATAGTATTGATTGCACTCAGTAATGTAATATGAAACCTACTAATCTGCCATTAACACCCAATTGAAGTAGTACTGCCACAAACCTGATGGTCTTCTCAGCAATGATGGAATAAATATAACCTCTAGGATTTTCAAAAATATACAAGTAAAAGTCTCTTATCTAACGGATCTGTGTACCTCATCGCTTCTGTTGGGTCAGTTGATCTGAGATGAAATATGAAATGAAATCAAAATGGTGTTTAGTATTGGTTAGCTATCATGGTGTAAGGAATCTGTAAGATAGGGTTGCTTTAAAGAAGATATCTTACCCTTCCCAGAATCCTTTGCAACATGACATATCACCTCATTACATCAAATGGTAATCTTATTACTTAATACAGATTCCCTTTGTTTTCATGTTGAGATAAGACTGGCTAAACATGGGTCGATAGCCAAGAAATATGGTTAACATATTTTGCAAGATCTGGATGTGCTCTGTTCATTGGGGTACTTTTTGTCACTATCGACCCATGTTACACTAGATAGCAAATTAGAACTAGAATTACGCGGTTCGTAATTAAGGTGGCCCCCACATAACTATACACCACATGAGGCCACCAAATACTATCACAATACCAAGTTTGAAGTTGATCGGTGATTGCGTTTAAGGTGGAGAGTGGATTAATGGAAATGAAGGCAAAACATGCAAATGAGCTCATTAATATTCATAAATATGCAAATAAAATGACACAAACAAACTATTCAGCACATCAGGCCACCATATCCTATCACCGTACCAAGTTTGAAGGTGATCGGTGATTGCATTAAAGCTGCAGAGTGGATTAATGACAATGTAGGCCAAATATGCAAATGAGCTCATTAATATTCATAAATATGCAAATAACATGACACAAAGTATACAGCACATGAGGCTACCATAGACTATCACGGTAGCAAGTTTGAAGTTGATCGGTGGTTGCGTTTAAGCTGCAGAGTGGATTAATGACAATGTAGGCAAAATATGCTAATGAGCTCATTAATATTCATAAATATGCAAATAATGCGACACAAAACTATACAGCACATGAGGCCACCATATCCTATCCCTGTACCAAGTTTGATATAATATTGGATGGCTGAGCGTGATACCATAACATATCGGATGAGTCATAAAAATATCGGACGAGCCAACGGCGAGTTCGATATTTGTATGACGAATCCGATGTTATGGTATCATGCGAAATAAGCCATCCAATATTATCATTATTAGGTTTTCTTAACTCCTAATAATCACCAATCAGAATAGAGCTTTGAAAGTAGTTCACCCAATTTTTTTGGGTGGTGAAATTAATTCTAAAGATGTTGCTGATTGGTCTAATTGATAATGTAAACTACATTTTGACCAATAGGCAGGTAGTTCTCACAGGATTAAGGACCTTACCTGATAACCATTGGATGCCTTCATGAAGTCCTTCCCCTGTCATAGCATTACTTGCACATATGTGCCATGGTTTGTCTTTGATTTTCTCTAATTCCAACATCTGAGAAACTTTGACTGATGATAAGGCATCTCGTAAGTCCATTTTATTTGCAAAGCATAAAATAGGCACTCTTTTAGTTTTGATTTCTGGAAAGGCAAACATAATTAATATAAGAGTTAGAGTTATAGGCAATATCATAAATTTTTAGTGGGTATGCTCGCCCGGAATTTTGAGGTGGTGGGTCTTTGGGAGCTGATGGCGTACCAGTACAAGGGGGTGTTGCTGCAAACAGGTAGAAGGGGGTCATTTGGAGCTGCAAACAGTTAAAAAAAGCCTGAAAAAACCCCAGAAATATGAGGAATGAGCAATTTAGGGGTCTTTTAGAGCTGAAATGCTCAAAATCAAGTGTCTTTCAGAGCTGTTTTGGTAAAATTCAGAGGTCTTTCAGAGCTGTATGGTCTAAAAACAGGGGTCTTTCCAGGGCATACCCATATGGTCATTTGTGTTGAGTGTCCCCCACCTCGCCATCAGTCTAGAGTAAAGACTTCCATATCCTTTAATCCACCTTCACACTCACTGCTGAATTTACAGAACAGCAAGGTTGCTTGATTTTTTGAGCCATGCCATCCAAGAAAACAATTCTTGGGAATAAAATTTTGTGGGGATCAAAATATTTCTAAGGAGAAGCAAATGAGGAATTGGATTCCTTAAATTGAATTATGGGGAATCCTTGAGAGCACTCCGATTCAGAAGTTCTCTGTGTCCAATTGGTTCAAATTCCATACAGGCCTGTGTTTCATCCATCCATCTTCCATGATTAGCCTAACATGTAATGTATGGCTGACTTGCCTTGGCCACAGATTAAAAGAGATCCAGATATAGCACCAACAGACAAAGTCCCTGTGCTTTGTATGCATTGAGAATTCTCGCATATTCATGAGAGCTGATCATTCCATCTGTGTCTAACAAATAATGCATGCCGTTGCCTGTACATGCATTTATGCACAAAATGTCAAACTGCTCTTCAGGGTCTTAGCTAGAAATTGAGGGTTGCCCATCATTTGAATCAAATTGCCTCTCCTAATTTGACCTTTAAAACATTTACCAGACATCTATAGCCCATTGGGGGTTCAAAAAGTTCAAATATGTGCTTATATGGCCTTGTTATACAAATTGGGTCTACTAAAAAGGTCAATTAGCTTCTCAAAACATACAATTTATAATATAGCATCTGTCAAAGGCATTAATTTTGCCCGTCCCAGGAGCAAACTCCTCGTCTAAATGATGGCCAGACGGGTAGCTAGCTAAGACCCTGCTGCTCTTTTAAAAATATGCAATAACAGGTGCAAGTGGGTGTGGCATTTTTGTCTCTCATAAACATATGATGCTGGACTTTGGCAGTTGGTCCCAGTCAGAGAGTTTCTGTTTATTATTAGTCTATGGAGATAAATTTCATAGTTCTAGTCCAATAAAAGAGCACTTACTGTGGACTTAATTAAGATTTAATTTAAATCTGGTCAGCCAGATATACCTATTTTTGACGGACAAACCGACATTGCGACTGAAACCTTCAGTCTTCAGCTGGGTTGTGATGCAAATGACTTACTGTGGACGTTTCGAAATCTGTCAGATTTCTTTTGTTGGACTAGAACTATGAAATTGGTCTCTATTTTCAATAACAGTCCTGATGAATATGTTCAGTAAAATTAGTCTATAGACTTGGCATCTTACCTTGATGTTTAATGAGGAGATCAAGTTCTTCTTTAGCTACTACCATTCTTAGTTTATCACTGCTATCAATCACAAATATAATTGCCTGGGCATCTCTGAAATGCAACAGATGCAAAGAAATGCACAAATCACTTTCAATGTGAATAAAGATTTTATATGATCTTTTGCTTCCCTTCTTCATTTAAGGGGGTACTACACCCCTGTGGTAAATTTGTGATTATTTTTGCATTTTTCTCAAAAAAATAATAACACACTGGTAACAAAAGTTATGTATATTATTGGGGCAAGGATTGCCAAGGAATCCAATTACTACACTGAAATTTCATTGACTCAAGACAAGTGGTTCCATATATATGATAGGAAATGAGGTACATCCTAGCGGTACCTTATTTCGTATCATAAATAACGAACCGCTTGCCTTGGGTCACTGAAATTCCAGTGTAGTAATTGGATTCCTTGCCCTAATAATACACATAACTTTTGTTACCAGTGTGCAATTAGTTTTTGAGAAAAATGCAAAAATAGACACAAATTTATCGAGGAGTGTAGTACCCCCTTAATATTGTTACCCGTCCGTTTCTCTCTATATTGTTTACTCTACGTATTTAAAATCTGCATCTTTACTGATCCCCTCTACTGTCGCTTCCTGGGTTGTATCCTAGTGTGGGCATGATCCCTGGTCACATCATCACATGACAGCACGGTTTCATGGCTCTGACCAGTGTCTGAGCAAAGATATTGGAAATTTGGATTGCAGTCCATCATAGGGGTGTATCAGGGCTGTAGCTACAGTGGGCGCCGGGCGGTGGTGGGCGGCAGAGCCCAATTCTCTGTTTTGGAGTTCACCACTCATCTGCAATTTAAGCACTGAGAGCCTACCACTCAGAGACCAAAATTGAACAATTTTATTGAATTAGTCAAGAATTTGGTCAATATTGATAACAAATTGCCAAATATGCAAAATTTTCATCAAATGCCACCCAGCACTAAAATATGATGATAGAGCACTGGTTTTGCAAACCAGATGTTGCCAGTTTGAATCCCGCTTCAGTCAAATTTTCTTCTTTGCTCCCCTTCTTCATTCAAGATACATTATTGAAATAAAACATGTAATTTAAAAATTTCACTATACTTCACTGGTGGTCAGAAAGCTCTTCAACTGAATTCTCAAGAGTGTCAAGTTAGGTGTATTACTTGTCGTAAAAATAAGCCTTCTTCAGACTGGGATATTCCAGTAGAAATCCATACACCCCCTATGGAAGACATGACCTTAATCTCACACTTAAGGTTATACAGGATTTTGAACTCTTGTGTAGGCAAATTGGCTGCACGTAGCCACCTAAAATATTTTGTTTTTCAAAAAATAAACATGGCAGGCCTAAAAATCATACTTCATCTTAAAGTTGACACTCTAATGATTATTATTGTAATACTTTTAACATCATAGCTCATACACAAATGTACTTTGTAAGTGTTTCAATTTGTGTTCAATTTCATGAGCATGAGGTTTTTTTTTTTTTTTTCCAGGAAAATATGGGGAGAGGGTCCGATTTCATTGCGATTTCGCATATGTGTTACAAACAAACCAATGAAATAATGTACCTATTTATTCTTTCGATAGGTCCTCCTGATTTAAAAAAGTAAGCTTACATGTTCACAGAATGTCAATGAAAATGATGGGGTAAATGTCGTCTTTTTTGCAACAACAATATTAATTTAGTGTGCCAATATATTGACACAATTATTCCCTACATTATTTCTTTGAAGTATCAGCTAACACATGCATATCAAAATTTTATGAATCAGCTACGGAAACATTAAAAATAATTTATTTCATCTCAGCATATCAGGCCAAATGGTCCAAAATGGAGTTCTGAGATATCCACACATTTAGTTTCAAGTACTCACATTTTCTGCTATTTCACAGTATCAATTCACAATCCCATAATATTCCAGGTGCAGTGCTCCTGTATTACTACTGATAATCCTTACTGCATGGGAAGTATCAATTGATTTTCACAAAACTTGCAGAAATTGACAAATTTCTGCCAAAACTTCCACACTATCTATTATCATGTTCAAACCATGTGCTAACTTGTTTACAATGCTAGTTAGTGTTGCCAGGGCCAAGGTGATGGTACTTATTTTATTGATTTTGTCTAGTATAGTGCTGGTTGAATACTCATGCTCCACTGTGCATATGCTTCAGTGATTTTAGCAATCAAATGAAAATGATAGGGTTGCCAGTTCATGCACTGGAATAATAATCACTATAAGGGGCACATCACTAAATAAATGTCCCATTGAAATACATGTGAAAATACAATAAAGTAACTAGGTGCATAATAATTAGGAGTCCTGGGGGAGTAGAATGGGGAGGGGGGAGCAGTTTTTGGCAAACATTTACAGTGCATCTTTATAACGCTTAGGAAACACTACAGAAACATTCAAATCTGCATCATAATATCTAGGCCATTTAAAGTTTCCACATTGGCAAAGTTAGGCTGGCGAGAGCAGGGCCAGGGGAGGATGACAGGAAATGTTGGCATACCTTTTAAAATCTAACCCACGGGCCCCATGTATATTTGGGATTCCCCCTTCCAAAGAAAATGATAGCCCTCACACCTTCTCTTTCTTCCATGAGTTACACCAAATGCGGAAGGATTTAGTGTAGTGTCCCCTTAAAACAAGAACTGTCTTTACCCAAGAATTAGTGCTGTGGGATATCTAGAGCAAATATTGATACACAAAAATAATTTAAAAAATACTTTGTTGATACAATTTTTTCAATCTACATCTCTGAGATGTTTAATATATACATATACTTCATAAATAAAAATTAAAAAACAAAAGACAAGTTGAGTGGAATTTTCACCCTCCGTAACCTTAAGGGGTGTGGATTTCAAATGGAATCACTTATTCAAGTAACCCCATCTGAAATTCACAATCCCTGTGTAGAACATTAAAGTGAAAGCCCCACTTTTGGTTCAAGTTCCTTGGGAAATTAGTCAAGGTTAAAATTTATTCATGTAAACTCTGTTATGTCTGACATCAAAGTAACAGGTGTATTGTTAGTTCTTCTGTGGAGAACTGGGCAAGCGGGGCTTCCTGTTTAAGGTCATGTCTTCTATATGGGTATATGGATTTCAACTGGAATAGCCCATTTTTCATATTCTTGAGATTCAGATTTCTTCTCACCTAAAATGGAATGTACATGTTTCGTTTTTTGTTACAAAACAGCGCAATAGATTGTGGTTTTCTTAGAATAATAGTGGGCAATCAAAATCAAAATATTCTTTTTTTTTCTAGCTGACCAGTTCAGTTCAGTTCAGCCTCCCCAAATGGAGACTTTTTTGGAGAGTTTTATAACATTGTAAATATAGACCACCGGCCCTTTTCACATCTATATAAAATCAATGATTACAATTTACCAATTTTAGAAACACATACAAACAAAGTCAGTCATTTTTTTCAATACTGAATTCTAGCTGACCATAATTCTTCTGGTTTTCTCCTCATCCAATTTTTACCCGGCGGAGGGGCACTCACATATAAATGCGGCATGGGTATATGCGGCGCTCTAGGTGGAGTGGAGTCCCTTCAGGCTCTCTGATAGTTCCTTAAGACCCACATTTGGATCATGAATCAGTTCTTTGAGCCTCAAACTCTGACAATTGTAGCTCTTTAGCCAAAATTTGGAACATTTTGAAATTTTTTAGCTCCAAAGCCTATAATTTGGGTCAATTTTAGTTCACAATTAGACAGATTAAAAATGTTGAAATTTCAGTTCATCAAGCCCGTATTTTGCCCAAAATCAGTTCCTAGTTCCTAAAGTTTGGCGTCGCACACAGCTACCAAAATTTTAGGTGAGTGCCCCCACTCCCCCGATTTTTACCTAGTACTTACTTGTAGTAATGCTCCCATAGATTCCTGTATTTTCCTTGGCCAGACATATCAAACACTGTAAAGTTGACTGCTGAGGATTTGAATTTCTCAACAGTGAAACCAACAGTTGGTACTATGTCCTCTGATTGTGAAAACGAAGAAAAAAATGTAATGGCACATATTATTAGAAAATATAGCCAAGGAAGTTTATGCATTATGGGAAGGGCAAGTGGAATTACATCACAATTCTAAATCATGTATTCAGGCTCTTCTGCAGTTCCTCAATACCCACATTTGGATCATGCTCCAGTTCTTTGAGGATCAAACACTGACAAATTGTAGCTCTTTATCTCAAATTTGGAAAACTTTATCTCAAATTTGGAATTTTTCAGCTCTACAATGTACATCCTATAATTTGGCCCAATTTTTTATAGACCCTAAGAATTTCAGTTCATCAAGCCCCTAGCTATTTTGCCTGAAAATCAGTTCTTAGTTCCCAAAGCTCGGCACCTTTTTCAAAACTGCACCCTTCTTTATATTTAGACCTAGGGGCCAAGTATTCTAAATTTGACAATATGAAAAAGTTGAACAATTTTTGCTGTATGGTACTGTAAAATAAAATATTAAAGACACTTACATCTTTAGGTTTGAGTTGGTTAATAATCGTTGTCTTGCCACTATTGTCCAAGCCGACACATAACACCTGAGCCTGTTTGCTGCCACCGCCAAACAACTTGGAAAAAAAATCTAGCAAACCCATATTTGGGAAGTTTGGTGTTTGTTGTATCTTACGTGAAGAAAAAGTTTTTAAAATCGAGTAAAACAATCTGGTATGATAAACTACACTAGTCTTCAATTAGCATCAAAGAAATCAGTTGAAATATTTTCAAATCAGAAATGCTGCTGTAGATTTTGCTGATTCAGTTAGCTTTCATGACTTGATTGAAGCTGACATTCTTTCTCAGAAGCTTTTCCACATAATGCTGGTGATGAGTTAGGCCTACTCTTAAGATGATGATCTTTATCTATGGATTGGCGATACAGAAGTGTGACAATGCTGAATATCAGAAGACACTTGGGCAATTTCTGTAAATTAAAGAAAAGAAAGAAAATTGGAAATGTAACTAACAATGTGTAGGCTACAAAAAATATTGAGTTAGCAAATAAAACAATGTGAATTTTTGTATCCTCTATCACGCCATAGAGGAGATTAAAATTTCATTCTTAGAAGATATGTACCGGAAATATTATTTTAATACGGTAACTAAAAACCATCAAAGAGAAATTCCTGAACCTACCCACAATGGAAATAGGTGTGGGTAGTGTGGTATACCACAAATAGACTTATTAATGGTTTTTCTCACAATTTTAATGGTTTTTCTCACAATTTTTCAAAAATATGTCAATTTGGAATATCAAATTTCAGGATGGTATGAGAAAAATCGGATATGGATATGATCTTCATAACCTTGTGGATATGGTATATATACGCAATGCACAAGACCCAATTCAAATTAATTTATTTGCCAAAACACAAATGTGATGTGTGGTTACAACAGCGGACTTCCACATAACATTAACGACTTCCGCGTGTGGCTGTAATTATAAGTATAATGATTTTCACACAAGCGTATCTTACAATCCTATGCGAACAAATAATTTACGTACATTCAACTACATTATTTGAACATCGCAAGATTAAGCACTCTTTACTCTAGTTTCGAATTTGCACACAATAATTAGGCCTACACATTCGATGCTAGAGTCGGCTGCTATCATTTTTTGGTAGAAAAGCGTTGAGATTAATATTGAAGAGATTCATCAGGAATACCATATTCAGATTTAAAAGTTTTCAAGTATAATTCCAATAAAAAATATCATGTTTTCCATACAGTTTTGACATTTTATGCAATGCCTGTTACAAATGTATTTATTTTGATGTCAAAATTTGGATGAACTCTCTTTTGATGAGTCAACTGTATCTTGGAGAAAAGGTTGCATATTTTGAACATTTTAAAATTGAGTTGAAGTGCAATTTTGTAATTACATTTTTGATGCCATCATCCAGACATGCCAACTTTGAAATCCAGATTTCCGTACTCAGAAGAACAAAAATCCGTATTTTGCACCCTAAAACCGTATTTTTTAAATATGTACCTTTTGCATACCTGCCAACTCCAGAAACTCCAAAAGTAGAACACATAATTGAGAGGGAGCACTTGTGCGACCGAGCACATCTTCAACCCGAGTCCAGGGCCCACTTTACAAATTTGCAATCAAATTTGGCAATACCAAAGAACCATTCCATCAAAGTAATAAATCAATACAGAAAGATGCTTCCTTTACGAGTTATCACTCATTGAAAGTGCTACTTTGCTATACTTTACATGGAATGCGGCCATCTTAAAGTCGTCATATTTCCTTAATTACATAACTGATCAAGCTGAATTCGGATATATGATGCACAGTTGAAAATTAATTTTAAAAGATTTGGTGACCTCAGTCGACCTTTGACCTTGTATGTGACCTTTGACCTTACAAAATTGGATAAAGTATGTAGACCAAACAAATTGGGTTTTGTTACTTCTAATGTTGTTAGAAGCATGCTTTGTTAAAACTTTCAAGTTCAGAAAATCATTGATCATCATCATCTGAATCTGAATAAAGTGGGAAAGCATCTTGTAGGCCTATACATATTTCTTTAATGTGCATGCATGGTGCGAAAGTCGGAAGTAAAAGGAGGTCCGAAACCTTCTTGTAGGTTTATTCTTTTGCACCAATAGAGCTAAATAGTTAACTAAATACCTTCAGAAGACATAGCATTAGGTGGTTAATAAAAAATATTAATGTGCAAGAAAAATCTGCAAGTCAGAAGAAAATTATTTCGGAAACCATCTTGTATATTAAATATTTCTTTAATGTGCATGCATGGTGCGAAAGTCGGAAGTCAAAGGAGGTTGAAACCTTCTTTTATGTCTATTCTTTTGCACCAATAGAGCTAAATAGTTAACTAAATACCTTCAGAAGACATAGCATTAGGTGGTTAATAAAAAACATTAGTAATGTGCATGAAAAATCTGCAAGTGGGAAGAAAATTATTTTTCGGAAAGCATCTTGTAGGCCTATTAAATATTTCTTTAATGTGCATGCATGGTGCGAAAGTCGGAAGTAAAAGGAGGTCGGAAACCTTCTTTTATGCTTATTCTTTTGCACCAATAGAGCTAAATAGTTAACTAAATACCTTCAGAAGACATAGCATTAGGTGGTTAATAAAAACATTAATGTGCATGAAAAATCTGCAAGTGGGAAGAAAATTATTTCGGAAAGCATCTTGTAGGCCTATTAAATATTTCTTTAATGTGCATGCATGGTGCGAAAGTCGGAAGTAAAAGGAGGTCGGAAACCTTCTTTTATGCTTATTCTTTTGCACCAAAAGAGCTAAATAGTTAACTAAATACCTTCAGAAGACATAGCATTAGGCGGTTAATAAAAAACATTAATGTGCATGAAAAATCTGCAAGTGGGAAGAAAATTATTTCGGAAAGCATCTTGTAGGCCTATTAAATATTTCTTTAATGTGCATGCATGGTGCGAAAGTCGGAAGTAAAAGGAGGTCGGAAACCTTCTTTTATGCTTATTCTTTTGCACCAAAAGAGCTAAATAGTTAACTAAATACCTTCAGAAGACCTAGCATTAGGTGGATAATAAAAAACATTAATGTCGGAAGAAAATTATTTCGGAAAGCATCTTGTTGGCCTATTAAATAATAATTTTTTTATGTGCATGCATCACCGAAAGTCGAGAGAAAAACGATGTAGGCAACCACTTTAACAGACCAAGAAAGTGGTCAAATGATACCAGTAATTCAGTCGGTAGTCTAATCTTGCAGCTGTTTATCTTTTTAAGACACAACATTTTATTATTTTGGTCAAAATTCTGGAATACCGTATTATTTTGGGGGTGACCGTACTACCGTATTTATCACGTTTTACCGTACAAAATACGGTGAAACCGTACTAGTTGGCATGTCTGCATCATCCATAGCAATCAGCTGTGTTTTACTTCCGAACTTCCAATGCTCTACTCTGTGTCATGCTTCATCGATTTCTATTCATTAGCTAAAATTACGCTTAACAATGACTGTTGCATGACGTGTTGTGCATTCGAACAATTTATGTGAGTGCTGACCGCCGTATTTGGACTTCGCCTGATTGCGCGCTAGTGTGATTGCTTGCTAGCGGTATTTCCCTAATGGGCTATTCGATTTTTCACAGGGAAAATGAAAGATACAGTTAAAATTGTATTTTGTTTTCAAATTTAGAAGTAGAAAATTTAACGTAAATTGAAAAATGTGAAAAGTGACGGTTATGAATGAGGTTAATGACTTTGCATCACTTATTTTTCGGGTACCAGTATATATAATATTGTGAAATATCTAAACATTGTGCTTTGGACCTTGAAATATCCCTATATTCCTCTATTCCAAAGCACAATGTTTAGATATTTTACAATACCCTAAAAACAACTGATGCGCAGTCATTAACCTCTAAGTAGAATTTGAATACAATGGTCTCTAACCTCAAATGTGAAATCTATCAGTGAGCAAATCTGTGGCTAGACTTCTCAAGCAAAGTGTTATTATAATCTAAGTAGAATTTGAAATAGAGACTGACCGATCTGATCGGTAGCTTCCGAATCTGGCCGATTATTAGCTTATCGGTAGTGATCTGCATCGGCCGACTTTTCCTTCATCCGCCGATGTAATGCACCGATCACCCAATATCATGAAAGTAATTGTTGAAGCTTAACAAGTATTCATTAATTGGTATATTTCTTCGAAATAAACTAGTTAAATCAAGCGAAATTTAGCAAAAGAACAAGCTTTGTAGGCGATAAACCTATAATCATACCGTGATTCAGGCACGCAGCTGAGATAATCATGTACCGGTAATTCCCCGCATATACATGTACGTACACCGTACGGCTAACAGATGAACATGTGCAATTGTAGTTCTTACTTCCGGGTCACAGTGCTGTGCTTCCGGGATAAACATGTGCATGTCAGATTGGAGAGAGCAAAACTCACACTGACTTGAACGTAAACACAATATTAAAATGGGGCGATCGATCGAATGATTCGACGGACTCTGACATCAGGGGGAAAAGGTAAATTGAACTGATAATAATCATGGTCAAATTAAGTATTTTAAATGAATACGGGAGTGTGTTTTATATGGTAATACTTTGCGTGATCGTACATGTACAAGTACCCTTTCAACATACGGGTGAAATTTACTCACGGCGATGGCAGCCATTGTTTACAATTGGGGAATTGGTAATCGGTGATCGGTGATCGAATTGGCAGATCAAAGAGGGAATTGATCGGTCAATCGGCCGATTCAGATGGCTCAAAATATGCTAAGGTGTCATATTATAGCCATATATTTTGACATCTTTTTTTAAAAATAATAATTATAGAAATGGAATATTTGCTAGTTTAGTGGCAAGTTTAGGTAGTAAAGACATAGCATACACAATTTAAGTAAAATCCTTTCACTCTAAATAATAAAAAAAATAAAAAATAGCTGTAAAACTGCCTATTTTTACACTTTTATTTGTAACATGCCAAGAGACGCCTTTTTTCAACAGCTTTTAATTTTTTTTATGGATCCTTATAGAAATTCATGTGACCTGTTTCCCAAAATGGTGCAGTAAACCAATCCAAAAAACAGAAAGAGGCATTATGAATTATAAGTTAAGGGATCTAAAATGAGCGTTTATTGCGTTTCGACAGTATTTTTTGTGGGACATGAGAGCACCTCGGACCTATTGAATTGCATTCTGAATCTGAAGCATGTCTTTCTGATATCAAATAATTTTCATTTTTGAAAATCACAATATAATACAAATTTTATGACAAATTATAAAAATTTGATATTTTTTCAAATTTTGATATATAACAGTCCTCGGTAAATTATATAAATCTAATGATATATTCTTAAAGTGTATGTAGCAGGGAGGAAAAGCCGACGGTCAATTGAAAATTTTGACCTTTCATATTGAAGATATGGATTTTTTCCCAAAAAGACCTAATTTTTTTGGTGTTTTGGGAAAAAAATCCATATCTTCAATAATGAAAGGTCAAAATTTTCAATTGATCGTCGGCTTTTCATCCCATCTACATACACTTTAAGTATAAATCATCAGATTTATAAAGTTTACTTCAAGTACTGTTAAATATCAAAAATATCAATTTTAATGATTTGCCATCAAAATTATTTGATATCAGAATGACATTCTTCGTATTCAGAATGCAATTCGATATGTCTGATGTGCTCTGATGTCCCAAAATAAATACTGTCAAACATTTGTACGCAAGTTTGTATGCAAGATTTGTATGTGTCTGTCAAAAGTAACATACATAATACGCTTAAAAAATTAAAAATCACTTGATGTTCACATTATGATGATAGTTTAGAGTTTATAAAAGTGTTTTTTTAAACGTATTGCGTATGTTACATACGCAATACGTTTAAAAAAATTAAAAATCACTTGATGTTCACATTATGATGATAGTTTAGAGTTTATAAAAGTGTTTTAAAACATGTGATTTATAAACTGCATGTGATCTTTATTCAATTTCCCATCTTGAACTACTGTTTTTGCCAAATTATTATTCTGTATGTTACATTTGACAGACATCTTGCGTATGTTATGGCTTGACAGACACACATATTTTATTTATAACAATTTATCCTCCTTATTGTAATATTTGGACACATTTTTTTCCACAATCAGTTGCTGTAAGTCCTACACCTAAATAACCACAAAATACCTTATGTAATACTTTATAAATTTTTATTTGATTGCAGAAAATCATCAAAATTGTGTCTGTCAAATATAACGTACGCAAGGGCTAGAAAATTAAATTTGTGAAGTAAATGGTCTATAACTTATCTTTCTTTTAGTGTATTATGAACGATATATGTGCATACTATAATTTAAATCTGGTTGGAGACCAAAAGAAAAGAGCTGGAAAAATAATTGTGTGTTACACTTTTATGACACCTTAGCTTATTTTGAGCCAGATAAGGACCTGATCGGTCAGTCTCTAATTTGAATACAATGGTCTCTAACCTCAAATGTGAAATCTATCAGTGAGCAAATCTGTGGCTAGACTTCTCAAGCAAAGTGTTATTATAATCTAAGTAGAATTTGAATACAATGGTCTCTAACCTCAAATGTGAAATCTATCAGTGAGCAAATCTGTGGCTAGACTTCTCAAGCAAAGTGTTATTATAATCAGAGATAATAGCAGCCATCGCGTGCACCATTATATGCGTCCTAGACCTACGGTACATGTAGTTCATGTACGATAATCATCAGCAACAGCACTTTGGCATAAATTTATGAAGGACTTTGCCAAATGAAATACTTAAGATTTTGATACTGACCTTTTCGGTAAATCCCATAAAAGTCTTTGCGGGTAGACCTGATTCTAAGATGTCGTCATTTGATGTCACATCAATGAAGATGTGTTGATCGTTTAGACTATGTTGATACTCAGCATAACCCTTCACAGGATATAGAGCAAAGGAATGAACTTAGAACAGATGTACACATCGGAGTGACGACATCTCAATCCGTAAAGGCTAAGTTATGGGATTTGCTAAAAAGGTCAATGTTGGACAATGATTGGAGTGGAATGTTATCGGTAGATGGTACGGTGAGCAAATTTGAAGCTAGTCTGAGGTTGCTTAGACTGATAAAGCTGAATTTATACTCGATCGCTTTTGCAGAAATGTGATTCTCATGCATCCGCAGTGTTTACTTCTGTTTTCCGAGTGTCAAGTCGATCAATCGATACAAATCACCTGGGCAAAAACGACATCGCTTTTGTGAGTTCCATCTTCAGTGCGATATCGCTTGACTGGCATTATTCATGTTCTAGACAAATAAAAAACCTAGCTTACAAATCTCTCATCCGTCCAGGGATGGAGTATTGTGGATCCGTGTGGGACCCACATACACAGGAACTCATACAAAAGCTCGAAGCTGTGCAGAATCGGGCAACAAGATTTGTAATGGCAGATTACGAAAGGTACAGCAGTGTGACATCAATGAAAGAAGAGCTTGAGTGGGAGCCTCTTGAAGATCGGAGGAAGACAACAAGAATTTCAGTCTTCCAGCAAGCTCTGATGGGTCACCTTGCCACTCCAATGCATAATATCCTGCGCCCTGTCCAACACGCCTCACGACATAGTAGATTTACACAATTACCAGCATCAAAAAACTGTTTAAAATTCTCATTCATGAACCGTACAATTAAAGACTGGAACAACCAACCATACCAAATCACAGATATAGAGGACAAGGACAAGTTTAAATCATCAGTCAAACAGCACATCAAAGACAAAGAAAGCAAGAAATAAGCAACCAAAGCATCTGCAGATTAGCACCACCCTGCTCGTGTGACCCCTTCCCAGTGGCGTTGGGCAGTAACTAATCCAGATCCAGATCCAACTAACTGGATCTATTATTTTGCTAATTAATTTACCTTTCTCAATTTAACAATTAACTTTTGGTGATGAATTTAATTCAATTCAAGGTAATAATTATTGACAGCAGAGAAAGTTCTAAAAATGTATTTTGTGGCATTTAGAATAATTATAATTGTTGTCTGCAATTCTCGCTATTCGCAATAAGGGCGCCGCCAGCGGTTTGCGATGTAATTGTGATGTATCATGATGTATCATGGGAAAAGGTCGACATCCAAGTCCGCGCAATACGAATATTACCATGCTATTACATAGGAACACGTGACAATATTTTTTTAGTTTGTCAAAATAAAGGTGTTACACGCGAATCGATACTCAGTAATACTTAATACTGTGATTTGAAATGTGCACAATTAATTTTTTCTCTATCGATTTGGCGTAATAATACCGCTATATTGACAAACTAAAAAATATTGTCACGTGTTCCTATGTAATAGCATGGTAATATTCGTATTATGCGGACTTGATGTCGAACTTTTCCCATGATACATCATGATAAATCACGATTACATCGCAAACCGCTGGCGGCGCCCTTATTGCGAATAGCGAGAATTGCTATCAGCGTGATAAGTATAAACATGATGCTAGTTTCATACTTTCTGCCGCTTGCCGCTGAGCGCTCCGAGTTGACTTGAATTCAACTCCCAGTGGTGCTGCCGCCGCGGCAAAGCGGTGGAGTGATCGATATATCGGCTTGCCGCTGGTCACCGCTAGCGTTTTTGGTGAGATTGCGCAGTGAAGTAAAATCATCTTCAGAGCGGCAAAGCGGCAAGCGGCAGGAAAGTATGAAACCAGCATTATATATGCAATAAGCCATGGGCTATGGAGCCTATGCATGGCCAGTGCCGTACTATTACGCTGACTTTCGTATTCGGCGAGGAGGACGATTTCGACCTCCTCGTTTGTTTACAAACAGAGAGGTAGACAAAGGGGCCTGTCAAACCTGTTCCGCTTGTCCAAATACTCAAGTATCAAAAGGATGGTCCACAATAGAGACTAAATCAGTGATTCACGCAACATGAATAGGGGATTAAAAAACTGTGAAGTAGCACCATGTGCTTCTATTGTCCAATTTGCCATCAAGATTTCGAATGAAAACAGTTCAGACCCAGTACACGATAATGTCAGAAATTAATAATTTGTTCTGGGTCTGATTATTCGGACTAATGCATGGCCATCGAATCGACATGATCGATTATCGCAAAATTCTGTGATTGCCAATCGCTTTCCAAAAGCTTAAACTTAGCGGTACATAAATTCAGCCGAACTTCAAATTGAGGCCTTCATTACCGGTTCGTAAAGAGTGAATCAGGCTACACACCCAGGAACCATGGAACTGAGCTAATTTGAAGCTAGACTTTTCGAGTAAAACGTCAGTGGGAAGTTCAAGGTTTCCGAATTTTGCACTCCCCGTACAACTAAAATTTGGTCAGCTTTTAATGGGACAAAAACATCGTTCTAAAAATATTTCACACATAGAAATGTAGAACAACTTTATTGAAAGCGTAATACCATTCTTTATACGTGTTATATTATCGTCCCTAGCAGCTTACCAGCAAATAAAAGATCCAGTTCCGTGTCATCGAAGAGCCGTCCGCAGAAATGTATCCCAGCGTTCTTGACAACCACAACTTCCGGGTGGTCAAAAGGTCACGTAAACAAGTACATGTGCGTGAAAAGTGAAGTCTGATTTCATGATTTATGTGATTTGTAACATGGTTATTTTAGTAAAATGAGCCCTCTTCGTTTACCTCCGCTACCAACACTTCGTGAGATTATTCGTCTCTATGGGTTACGAGCTGAAAAGCAGCTGGCACAGAATTTCATTTTAGATCTCAATTTGACAGGTAAGCTTAAAAAAAGATAAGCTTACATGTATTGATTTCATGTTTCCTAAAATTAATGTCAAGTAAAATTATTTTTGCAAAATAGATGTGCTCACTTTTGAGGTTAGAGTCCCATCTTTGGTTTTTTGGTAGATCAGGCTGAGCGGCGGTGACATTTTCTGCGCCTCGCTCGTGTTTAAAAAGGTGAACATTGACTGTTACATTGCAATGTTTCAATGATTGTGTTTCCAATACCACTGAATACGGTATTGACTAGTCAATGTTTTCAAATAATATTGACAACATTGAAAACTGTCAATGTTCTTGACATGAAAGGGGGATTAAGTCAGTCAGGGAAAATACAGCCGGGGATTTGCGTGCCAAAATTTAGTGAACAGTCGGGGGATCGAGACCTGTGGCCCCCACTTTTGAAAACCTGCAGACACCTCTGACATTAGGAAGATGACCCCTCCTCTCCTTCCTCCTTCTCTGAACCTAAGTGTGACATGTTGAAAATTCCAACCTGAAAGGTCAAGTTTGACCGATATTTAACTAGTTTTTTACAAACGTAATTGAACTTTTCGACCCCTCCCCCTCTGAAGTTTGTTCTGCGTATGTAAGGCGAAAATTATTCATCTTTTGTTACTATGCACATCAATAAAGTCACAAAGTTCTCATGCTCGTGGAAATACAAACGTGTGCGCCAGTCACACATTAAGCTACGCACAACTAGCGTAAGTACTAGCTGCGCCCAACTGCGTGAATGCCATTCTACAAAATGTATATACACAGTGTTAAGAGTCTTATTTTTTCTGCCTTTATAAAAAGCCAAACAAATTTAAGGGAAGGGGTATGAACGTTTGGACAGTATTTATTGTGGGACATTAGAGCACATCAGACATATCGAATTGCATTCTGAATGCGAAAAAAATGTCCTTCTGATATCAAATAATTTTGATTTTTTGAAATTCGCAATGTAATACACATTTTATGGCAAATCATTAAAAATTGATATTTTTGATATTTAACAGTACTTGAAGTAAACTTTATAAACCTAATGATATACTTAAAGTGTATGTAGGTGGGATGAAAAGCCGACGATCAATTGAAATTTTGACCTTTCATATTGAAGATATTGATTTTTTTTCCCAAAACACCAAAAAAAAATAAGGTCTTTTTGTGAAAAAATCCATATCTTCAATATAAAAGGTCAAAATTTTCAATTGATCGTCGGCTTTTCCTCCCAGCTACATACACTTTAAGAATATATATCATTTAAAATTTATTTTGAGGACTGTTATATATCAAAAATTTGAAAAATATCAAATTTGAATAATTTGTCATAAAATTTGTATTATATTGTGAATTTCAAAAAATGAAAATTATTTGATATCAGAAAGACATGCTCCGTATTCAGAATGCAATTCGATACATCTGCATGAGGTGCTCTCATGTCCCACAAAAAATACTGTCGAAACGCCATAAACGCTCATTCTAGATCCCTTAAATGAAATAGGATGTCATCACCTTTTGGTTTGTTCCTGATGTTTCTCCTCAGTTCCCTGGGCCTCAAGGAAGAACAGATGATTAATTGTGTTTTCAACTGATTGAGTGTCCCAGGTTAAAGAAGAAATAAAACAAACAAGCAGGATTTGTCTGAAGAATGAAAGCTCATAAATGTCCATATTTCTTTTTTTTTATCCTCAATATTTCAGATAAAATTGTCAAGTATGCTGGGAAAAATCTAGAAGGGGCATATGTGTGTGAAGTTGGTCCTGGACCAGGAGGGATTACCAGATCCATCTTAAATAGAGGAGCAAGTCAAGTGGTGGTGGTGGAGAAAGATAAACGTTTTATGCCAAGTTTACAGGTACGTAATAAGTTGCTTCTAGCCTTCTAGGATTGCTTTTTAGGATTACAGGTCAAATTTTCTCTTAACCAGTGGTTTCTATGGGCAGTGGCAGCACCAGGATTTTTCCGGGTGGCATGGGAGGGGGCAAAGTGAATTTCAGGGGGAGCAAAATCAACAAATTTTGCAAAATATTTTCACATTTCCATAATTTGTGGGTTTTCAAGGTCATAACACCTGCTTTAAGTTGCAGCTTGCAAATCTTCCTGTTGTCCTCCTTCTTGAGAACCTCTTGAGAGACTGTAAATCACTCCAATTGGAGCAAGCACAGCTGCCATCCCTCAATGCCTTTAAAGCAGCTTTGAAGGGCACATCTAGTCAGCACAAACCAAGCTTCTTAACCCCATGAGAACTACTTGTCAATTGGCCAAAAAGAAGTAACTTTCATTATCAATGCAGTGTACAATCTTCAGTACCTGATGTCTATACTTCATGCAAAAAAGTTCTTTCTGGTTCACGCTGTCTGTGTTTGGAACCACAATCAAAATGTTCACAATTCAAAATCAGTAGGTTGCTATTATGTGTGCAAACCAAGCGTGAACAAGTAACTAAGTTATGGCATATTTACTATGATGGTGAATAGTTATCAAAATTCATTGTCAATTAACTCCAAAGTGTAGTCAGGTTCTGGCTCTGTACAATTCAACACCATTGCAAGAGTCCGAACTTCAATTTGTACCCAATTATGACCTCACTTCCTTACTTCATGTCTTACATTGTGAAGGATAACTTGGGGTTTGTCCTTTGATTACTTACTTTGAAAATAAGTGGAAAGTTCTGGCTTAGGTCATCCAAATTGGCTATCATAGCCAGTGGGGTCGTCGCTACATGATGGTCCCTGGTGAACAAATGTTGTGTGTACCGGTTGTCCAGGGGTAAACCCATTGCTAAAACTGACGTGCTGCTAATTCCCTTTCACCTGCTTACGTTCAATGTAAATGTAAATTTCTAAAAATTCCTTTTGTGTATCCCCCTCCACTTTTTAGATTCTTGAGCACCCTAGGAAAAAATTTGGGGTCAACAATTCACAATTTCAGTTCGCTCAATTCACAAAAATATTTCTGTTGGTACCTTCACAAGTTTGTGCCCCCTGTTCCGAAAACTGGCGATGCCACTTTTTGAAGTTAATATGAATGTTTCTTCTATTCTTTACAGATGCTTGCTGAAGCTTCAGAGGGTAGACTCCAGGTGTTTAATGATGACATTCTGAAATTCAACATGGAAAATATATTCCCTGAGACAGTGAAGAAGGACTGGCATGGAGGTGATGCATACCTCGTTATTTTGATTTTTTTTTTTCATTTTGTATAGTAAAAGTAGAAAAAGAAATTATTTTTTTAATTTAGATTTATAACAAAAAGTTATTTGAATGATTAGTATTGATTAAAGGTGATGTTTTTCTCTCTTGCATAATCTCTCTCAAACTTTATTTCAAGGAAATTAAAGTTGAGGAATCTTTAACATTGTTCATTATTTCAATCAGTACCTTACAATTGTGCATTGGTGGACTTAAGGTTATACACAAAATGTATAAGTTTATGAAGCATGAAATATGAGTTTGTACTACAATCAGGGGCGGATTTAGAGGGGGGCGCACCCGGCGCGCGCCCCCTCTAATTTTTGCATAGCGGCGCCTGACTATGTGTATTTTTGCATAGCGGTGCCTGCCTTTATGTGGGTTCCGAGCCACTGCCGCGGTGGCTCGGCGCCCCCTCTATTGAAAATTCCTGGATCCGCCCCTGCAATAATGGTCTTTGCTCAAGAATGTTTGTCAAAATTAGCCATATCCTGTTCTCATACGTCAGAGCGACAACGCTTCAAAGTTGACTTGAATTCAACTCCTAGCGATCGCCTGCTTTGTACCAGGCAGTGGAGTGATCGATATATATCTCCTTGCCCCTAGTCACCGGCTTTGCTAGGCTGATTGACATAAAATTGTTGTCAGAGCGGTAGCCAAAAAATGTGAAATTGTAAAGGTATAACAGGTCAGAGGACAATTATCAGTTGTCACCTACCAGCACAACTTTTCTGCACCCATCATGATTTGTTTATTCATTTTTCCGTGCCACTGTAGATCTTCCAGATGTGCATATCATTGGTAACCTACCATACCAAACAGGAAGGCTAAGATACCCATTGATTAGTATTCATTTACCATTTGAAGGCTAATATTGTATTGACATTGGTCGTTACTATTCATTTATCCCTGCCACTGTAGATCTTCCAGATGTGCACATCATTGGTAACCTCCCTTACCAAACAGGAAGGCTAAGATACCCTTCGATTACAGTGATGATAGTGGTCGTTACTATTCATTTATCCCTGCCACTGTTGATCTTCCAGATGTGTACATCATTGGTAACCTCCCTTACCAAACAGGAAGTCTAAGATACCCTTCAATTATAGTGATGATAGTGGTCGTTACTATTCTTTTCCCTGCCACTGTAGATCTTCCAGATGTGTACATCATTGGTAACCTCCCTTACCAAACAGGAAGTCTAAGATACCCTTCGATTATAGTGATGATAGTGGTCGTTACTATTCTTTTCCCTGCCACTGTAGATCTTCCAGATGTGTACATCATTAGTAACCTACCATACCAAACAGGAAGTCTAAGATACCCTTCAATTATAGTGATGATAGTGGTCGTTACTATTCTTTTCCCTGCCACTGTAGATCTTCCAGATGTGTACATCATAAGGAACCTACCTTACCAAACAGGAAGGCGAAGATACCCTTCGATTATAGTGATGATAGTGGTCGTTACTATTCTTTTCCCTGCCACTGTAGATCTTCCAGATGTGTACATCATTAGTAACCTACCATACCAAACAGGAAGGCTAAGATACCCTTCGATTATAGTGATGATAGTGGTCGTTACTATTCTTTTCCCTGCCACTGTAGATCTTCCAGATGTGTACATCATTAGTAACCTACCATACCAAACAGGAAGGCTAAGATACCCTTTGATTAGTATTCATTTACCATTCGAAGGCTAATAATACTGTATTCATTTTTCCCTGCCACTGTAGATCTTCCAGATGTGCATATCATTGGTAACCTACCATTCAATGTGTCTACACCACTGATAATCCGATGGTTAGCGGCAGTGTCCAATCACAGTGGACCATTTGTCTATGGCAGGAGTCGTATGTTACTCACTTTCCAGAAAGAGGTTGCTGAGGTATGTTGCTATTGCAGTTAAAATCCATACACCCCCTATGGAAGACATGACCTTTAATTCATATTTCACAGAGGGAGGGAGAATTTCAAATGGGGTTATCTGAATGGGTGACTTCCATTTGAAATCTACGCCCCCTTTATGGGAGATTAAGGTCATGTCTTCCATAGGGGTGTGGATTTCAAATGGAATAGCCCAATAAAGAAAGGTTCCAAGGTCGCATTTATAAGTGACCTATTGCGGGACATATGTTTGATAAACGTGTGCAATTTTTATGAAAAACAAACACTCGTTTTGGTGTGTGGGCATTTTTGTAAACAGTTTATTTACAGCAGGGTTTACATGCAAGTCTATGAAGAGACTGGTCATTTAGAGTGCTATCTCCTCAGTTTTAGGCTTGTTTTTAAACAAGTTTTCACCCTATTCCTAACCTAACCCTAAACCTAACCTTGACTCTAATTCTAACTCTGACCCAAACGCTAGCCTAACCTTATCCCGAACACAGTTAGTACTATGGAGCATCGGTTTGGTGATCCGAAGGTCCCAGGTTCAAATCCTGGATGGTCAGTGAATTTATTTTCACTGGCTGTCATTTATGTATGTGGAAATTTGTGTTGATAAAAACTGTTTTCATAAATTAACCAATTCAGGCAGAAATGAAACCTTTGGAAGCAAGAAAACCTTTGGCTAAAACATCCTTGTATAAATATGTTTCTGCTAGTTCTTGACATTCTAGGAAAATAATTATAAGATATCCTGGGGATCGAGGGGGACAGTTTTTTTTGGAAAAAAATCCATATCTTCAATATGAAAGGTCACAATTTTCAATTGATCGTCGGCTTTTCCTCCCAGCTACATACACTTTCAGAATATATCATTAGATTCATAAAATTTACTTGAGGACTGTTATATATCAAAATGTGAAAATATCAAATTTTAATAATTTGTCATAAAATTTGTATTATATCGTGAATTTCAAAAATGAAAATTATTTAATATCAGAAAGACATTCTTCGTATTCAGAATGCAATTCGATATGTCTGATGTGCTTTCATGTCGCACAAAAAATACTGTCGAAACGCTCAAAACGCTCATTCCAGATCCCTTAACCCCATGAGAACTACCTGCCTATTGGTCAAAAAGGAGTTTTCATTATCAATTGGACCAATCAGCAACATTGTTAGAGTAATTTCACCACACAAAAAATGGGGGTGAATTATTTGCAAAGCTTCATTCTGATTGGTGATTAAAATTAAGATATCATGTAATTGACCAATCAGAGGCAATATTAGATCGGCAGGTAAGTAAACATTTGGCTATGAATATGATGTCATTCTGCAAAATCTGGAAACCCTTGGATAGGTAATCACAAGATGCTTCAAATGGGATATTCCAGTTGGAATCCATACACCCCCTATGGATCACATGACCTTAATCTCCCACACAGGGGGTGTAGATTTCAAATGGAGTCACCTCTATTATTACACTACAATGTATATTCTGTTCATCAATGCAGGAAACAAATCTGGTGTAGTTTTTTACTTTGATAATTATGTTTTATTTTCTATGTTTTCTTATCTTTTTACAATAGAGGTTAACAGCCCCTCCAAATCACCCACAGAGAAGTCGTCCATCAGTAATGGCGCAGCATTTATGTCAAGTTAAACATTGCTTCACAATACCAGGGAAAGCATGTGTACCAACACCGGATGTAAGTAACTAAAACCCCCTGGACACTACTGGACATCTAACAGCATTTCTGATTGGTTGATAACTTGAAATGCTCATTTCAATTGCCAATTATGACTAAGCTTTAAACTATTTATGGTCAAACTTGCATTTGCAGATGATCTTATTAATACTCTCCATGATTGGTTCAAAATTGGACACAATATTCATTTTGGCCAATCGGCAGGTAGTTCTAATAGGGATAACTATGTATATAGTCTGTTTCATCTCTAGTTGAGATTAAGTAACGCCATGTTGGATTTTGCAGTGGCAGCTTCAAATTGCGCTTGTTAACCTAATCTCGCGGGCCGTATACACATGCATAGAGATGTGATTTGCCGTACGCTGGTGTCGCAACTGTGTAAATGCACTGATTAGAATCTGCCACTGGAATAAATGCGGTTTTTTAATGATATCCAGTGATGTTATTGTACAAATATTTAATAGCAAAGAGTTTTTGAGTTTAGGAGCAGAAACCAAAACAGAATGATCTCTATATGTGGTGTGTTGAATCAGTCTGAAGTCGGACAAATTCAATTTTTAGGATTGTAAACAGTATTTACGAAGCTACATTTTGTAGAGAACCCCATTGAATTTGAAAAACCAGTTCAAAAGATATGCGCAGTTAAAGGGTTTCCAAAACAATAGGAAACAAAAGGAAATAATCTATTGTTTGACTATAATCAGTGGCGTGTCCGGGAGGGGGGGGGACTTTGGGTGCTGAACCCCCCGCACTTTGTTAAAAATCGTGTAAAATCAGCCGTTTTTTAGCCATTAAGCCCCCCGCAAAACTCTGAAAGTCCCTCTGAGCCCCCCACAGGAAAACATCCTGGACAAGCCGGTGATAATCTCAAAATCAATATTTCCGACTTTCAACTGATTTTGCTTGATCACATCACATATGATGTGTTTGTCTTGGGTACAGTTGTTTGTAGATGGAAGTAAACAAGTTGACATACAGGAGACATTGGATGCATGAAGATATTAGTGTGAATTTAGTTCATAATGACAAACATTTGATCAAATCCAGTTGATAACAAGTAATGCAGGGTCAGAATTTCGGCGAGAATCTGAGAATTGATTCTCGCAAAGATTCTCGTAAACAGATTTGCATGAATCAAAGTTGATTCTGATAACTTTTGTAGTGTACACAGAAGTTGATTTGCAAGAATCAAACAATTGCCGCAAATTTGTTTTACAAGAATCAAGATTGATTCTCGCACTGCAAAACAAAATTCTGACCCTGGTAATGTCCGATTCATATTAAGGTTGACATTGGTGTATTATCTTGATCATAGTGATGTTTATTATCTTCCAGGTTGACATTGGTGTGGTGCATTTTACACCTCTAAAAGAACCACTCATCAAGCTACCCTTTCATGTGGTGGAAAAAGTTGTCAGATCTGTATTTCACTTCCGGCAAAAGTATTGCAGAAAGGGTGTAGAGTAAGTGTGCTTAAAGCATTTTTCTGTTTTGGAGTTATAATGATGTAATTATAGAAAGTTAAGCTACTTAAAGTCATAATGTACGATCTTATAATATGAATTTTTTTTTTTTTTTTTCAAACCTGATTTTTTGGCATTTTTGTAATGTTTACACCTGTCACAACTTGCACCTAAATGGAATCAGCCAAATTTGTTGTGTTTGTAGGTAAACAGAGCAAAGTTCAACATAAAGTCATAATTCAAGAAATTATGACTTTATGTCCACCCATAGAACTGCGTGTTAAACGGCCAAAATAACAAGCAGTGTTTCTTTCACGTTACCTCGTTATTTCAGCTCAAAATGGACAGAAACCATTCCCGATCATTATTACTAGTATTATTTCAGCATTTTGAGTATATAATGACAAATTTAAAATTTGAAGGAAATCGTACATTAAGCCTTTAAATGGTACACTCCCCGGAGTGTTTTCACCGGCTCAACCGGCATCTTCAGTGAATGTTATTGTTCAGTTGCTAGTAATGTTGAGTCCGATGATATCACAAAAAGTTAGACCTTGACACTGTCTGGGACAACCTCCTTTTAAAATGTGATGCATAAAAAAATCCATGTAGAAAAATGCAATTTGTTTTTGGCTGAAAATTCCACAAATGGCTGTATTTCTCAGTAAAAATGATAAAAGGTAGCAACAAAAACCCACTCACTTGATGCATAACTAATTAGTCTGTTAGTCCAAAGCTTAAAACAAGAGAATTATGCTGGTTTCATAATTTCTGCCGCTTGCCGCTGAACGGTGTGACGCTTCATCATGCCGTTTGCACTTGTCTGCAAGCTGAGCGGCACATTGCTGAGCGGCAGTGGCATGACTCTGAAAGCCATTGTTGCCGCTCAGCACTGCTCTAAAGTCATATTTTTGTTGTCATACGTCACAGTGGCACAGCTCCGAGTTGACTTGAATTCAACTCGCAGCAATGCTGTTGCTTGGGCAAAGCGGTGGAGTGATCAATATATGTGATGCGATCAATCAGTCGGAACTCGGAAATATTTATTTTGAGATATAGCCAGACAAAGGAAATATTTCCTTTTGTTTCCTTTTGTTTGGGAAACTCTTTAATTGCTCATATATTTGGAGCAGGTTGCTCAATTTCAATGGGCTTTTCTGCAAAATGCAGCTTTGTGAATGCTCTTTACTATCCTATAAGAAACTGAATATTTAATATTTCCGAGTTCCGACTGAATTTGCTTGATCGCATCACATATCAGCTTGCCGCAAAGTGGCAAGCGGCAGGAAAGTATGAAACCAGCATTAATCAAGTCATTTTTGGATTATACCAAAATGTATTGGGGGCAGGCATACATCTTGTGAACCCTGATACTCACGCATAGTCATGATTATCCACCATGTTTGATTAGTTGCAAGAGAGGGCCATGGGACTTAGGCTAAGGAAGGAATAAGTAGGGCCATGATGTTTCAGGCTAGTACAACTAAATGCTAAATGCAACTTCTTTGTTCCTTATATATCACACAGAATCCTGTTTCCGTATCCAACGATGAAAGAGTTAACCAATGAAGTATTTGAATCATCTGGTGTGGATCCAACTCGTATAGCACCATCACTCAGCATGGAGGAGATTAATGGTCTGTGTTTAGCCTACAGTGCTATTTGTGATAGGATACCTGGTCTTATTGATTATAACTATAGGTAGCATAGACTGTACTAAGATTATATCATAATTTTGTTACTTAAAATGGATCCTGGGTTTTTCTACGGGAAGTCAGGTTTGTACCGATATTTCTTCCAAACAAAGGTAACTAGGCATATTGTAGGCCTATAACAATAGTTACAGCTCAGAGGTGTTTTTTTTATTGCATTACACATGGTCACTGGGAGGGGAAAACCTCATATGTACTTTTGGCCATTGAACATGGATAAAGCCTTATAGGTGTAGACTTTATATTGACGAGGTTGCTTCATCCATGTTCAAGGGCCAAAAGTACATGCAGGAAACACCTCATATTTACTTTTGGCCCTTGAGAATGGATAAAGCCTAGTAGGTGTACACTTTATATTGAATGGTTTGATTCATCCATGTTCAATAGACAATAAGGAATTGCTGTCAGATTGACTTCCGGAGGACAAACCCAGGATTCACATATTGACAGTGGCGTAGCCAGGCTGGGGGAAGTTCCCCAAGGGATAAAATGGGGATGTCAAAAAGTAAAGTGTTCTTAAAATGACTAAAAATGGGACAAAAAATTGACAAATGGGGATTAAAATTTGGCTTTGCCCCCTCACACTAATAAGCTGGCTATGCCACTGCATATTGATTGATGATCAGACCTGGAAAAATGTACATTTCCCAGAAAGAAAATGACTTTTTTTTCTAATTTCTCACAATTTCAGTTCAGTTCAGTTCTGTTAGCTTATGAAGAGGAATTTCCCTTCTGATGCCAATGTTGGTACTTCCTGAAGCTGGATTCCCATTCTTTCCAGGTATGTTGCTGACTTGGAGGGAGTGTGGGGGTCATCAGTGAATAAGCCAAATAATCACAGTTTTTATTTTTACAAAGACATTTGGCACACTCCCAATGAAACAGGAGAGTATGAATTGGAAACTGACATACTGGGCCAAATTTCCTGAAGGAGTGCAAATTGAAAACTTGCCCCAAAGATCAACTCCTACTCCCCATTCTAGAAAAATACAGCACTAATTTTTTTGGATTAAAAAAAACATCATGTTTGGCCAAATGAAACATAGCTAAATCGTAATCCTTTAGTTAGTACTAACTGGCAATGAAAGTAAAATTTTAAATTTTTGGTCAATTTTTGGAAATAAGGGCCAAAAACATGCCTTTTTAGGGTGTTTTTCAACCTCTTTCTTTCGTATTCTGTGACAATCAAGCCCACTTGAACGAAGACTAATTTCAAGTTATGCATTCTAATTTTTGGAAAACACATTTTCCAATCTTTTTCATAACCAATTAGCAATAATAACATATTAAAATTTTGAGCTAACTCTTACCCTATTCTGTCGGTCGGACATCCGGGCTATCTCTAGTCTCGGGCCCAAACTGCATGTGGCTCATGGTTTGTTGTAAACAACAGAAACCGGCTGTGAAGGAGGCTACATAGCGATGTTGCTGGAGTGGCATTCAATTTCGGAAAAAACGACACTCGACCATGGAATTTAATTTTAAGTTTGTCAGTATATAAACGGTAAATCAAGTAAGTTTCTTTCACTCTGAAGACTTAGAAACGGTTGTTTGATTCCACTGACTATTTGCGATCGAAATTTACATAACACCAATGACAGAAATCATCAACAAAAATCAAATTAGGGACTTGTTTTCACTCGAACATTATCAACCGGAAGTGACGTGACATGGACCGACAGAATACTCAATATTTTGAATGCTTAGACTTGTGCCAAGTCTTACAATTTTGTGACTACACTTTGAATTATAAGAAAACATGCAAAATTGCATGTTTTTGGACCATGTTCCCTCAAATTGCAAAAATATTAAAATTTGACTTTTATTACCAGTTAGAACTATCTAAAGGATTAGGATTTAGCAATGCTTCATTTGGCAAAACAGGATGATATTTTTTAATCCAAAACAATTAGTGCTGTATTTTACTGGAATGGGGAGTAGACTGTACCTGTGTGTGCAAAAACAATAAGCATTGAGAGGGTTAAAATCTTGGCAAGCTTTGAGACACTCTTCTTTTTTTGCCTAAGTATCTGTTATATTGTGCATGCCAAAGCATAAAAGGCTTCCTTGGTAAGGCCCTTATATGACCCAGGGGCAGGTAGGATCCAGGTACCATGGTAGTAGCATATTGCATTTGGAAGTTTGATGAGGGGAGGGAGGTTAAATTTGTCTGCTGGCCTGATAGGCTGCTCCCCAAATGGTATGCAATTGGGCTATTCCAGTTGAAATCCATACACCCCCACTGTATGGAAGACATGACCTTAATCTACCATAAAGGGAGTATGAATTTTAAACGAGGTTACTTGAATGGGTGGCTCCATTTAAAATATTCACCCTGTGTGTGGGAGATTAAGGTCATGTCTTCCATAGGGGATGTGCATTTCAACTGGAATAGCCTATTATTTGTTTCAGACAAGTGAAGAATAAGACAAGAAAGAGGACAACACAAACTTTTTTCTTTTGTTTTGTTATCTTTATCACCGATAATTGTAAATGAAAGTACAATAGAATAAATAGCTAGTATTTTATATTTACTGGATATTATGTGATTTATAACAATGGACTTTTCTAGTTGAAATCCATACACCGCCTGTGGAAGACATGACCTTAATCTCCCACACAGGGAGAGTGAATTTCAAATGGAGTCATCCGTTCAGGCAAACCCACGATCCATGATAGGAGATTAAGGTCATATCTTCCACAGGGGGTGTTTGGATTTCAAATGGTTAATAGCCCAACCCCAGGGTATCCCAGTTCAGCCTAAAGCTGGTGTAACACTGGGCTTTTGAGAACCAGAACATCAAATAAACAGGCTCCTATAAGAAGAATATATATTAAAAACAACTGAATGTTAATACAATAAGTTATCAAAGTACACTTAATTGTTCATGTGCATTTATAATTAAAAAACAAAAAAATAAAACATTATTTCAGAATAATGCATAATTCTTCCAATTCCAAAGTGAATACATATATTAACTCTGCGTAGTTGACATTAGTTCATTTTGTTAACATATTGTATTTGCAGACAACAGTTATAAAGTTTCAGTTAACCAAACTGGAAATCAAATTGATCATGTGATATAATAAATGTAGTAGCTTGACAGTAATTCAATTAAAATTTGTAAATGATCATTGCACAGTTTAGATTTACACACAATGGATTTACAAGTACAAGTTGAGATTTCATTCAAGCAAAGTGTCAATCAAATTGGTCATTTGATATCATTATCCTAAACTGAGAAGCTTGACTGTAATTTAGTTAAAACATGATTAATGTTGAGTGTTTGAAATTTCAGTTAACCAACTTGCCAACCAAATTGATCAGGTGATATTTTATCATAGACTTGGTGGCTTGACATTGATGTAATGGAAATTTTCAAATGATTATGGCTCAGATTAAATTTAAAAGTTTTTAAAATTTAAATCAACTGAATTGTCAATCAAATTGATTTTGATATCACTATCCTACACTCAGTAGGTTGACTCTAATTAAAGTAAAATGTGATAAATAATCATAGCACACATTAAATTTAAATTTACCTAATAAAAGTGCCAACCAAATTGTTATCATAGGTAGCTTGACTTTATTTCAATTAAAATTTGGTAAACGGCGATCACACAGAGTAATTTACTAAACACCTCAAAAGAAATAAGTCCCCCTCTGAACATGTCGTCATAACATCGTAAGGTTTCATTTTGTACCAACAAAACTAACTTTGAAATAATTATATGACTGTGTACTAAGTGCTGTGTGAAAATGAGAGATTTCCATGACTTCAGGGCTGAATGAGCCTAAATTGAAGGCAAAATCTGCCCTTTTCAAAAGTCACAAAGTAGGCCTATGCTTGTCACAAAAGTTGATTCATGGCTTGTTACTAATGGAAAACCCCATGTGTTTGAGTGCAGTTTAAAATCCTCACCAAGTGAACATTTACTGTAATGTGCATCGATTCTTGATCATTCAGCCATGCAAATCCCCTTGGTGCAGAGTTCAGTACAGTGAGTTGTAAGATGGTCAGTTCCATTCCTTGTCCCAATACGCCTTGCAGTTAACAAGCATAGGCCTACTTTGTGACTTTTGGAAAGGGCACTTTTTGTCTTCAATTTAGGCTCATTCAGCCCTGAAGTCATGGAAATCTCTCATTTTCACACAGCACTTATAATTAGTAAACAGTCATATAATTATTTCAAAGTTAGTTTTGTTGGTACAAAACGAAACCTTACGATGTTATGACGACATGTTCAGAGGGGGACTTATTTCTTTTGAGATGTTTACAATTGTTTTTTAAATAACATGCAAAATTTGCTTAACAAAATTTATCATATCATTATCACTGCATGCTGATGAATCCCAGTAATTAACTATGAACCAGTCCCTTTGTATTAGAATGACTATAGGGGACATTTTATAGGGACGGTATATACCTCTGCTATTTGTCAGTTTGCGGAATCACAATCATATGATATCATGAACTTGGTGGTTTGACATAAAAATGTATTCAATAATCACCACATAGAAAAGCTTAACCTTTTCATATGACAAACCGCCAACCATATTGATTATAATAATAATATTTAAAACTTGGTATATCATAAACACTTTATATATTAAAAAAATATATACAAAAATACAGTACCAAAACATGTAATTAAAGCAAGTACACAAGAAATCATCGCACTTGTTAAATTGGGCTAGTCCAGTTGAAATCCATACACCCCCTATTAAAGTCAGACTTTAATCTCCCACATAGGGAGTATGAATTTCAAATGGAATCACTCATTCAGGTAACCCCATTTGATATTCACATCATGCTCCCTGTACATGAGATTAAGGTCATGTCTTCCATAGGCGGTGTATGGATTTTAATTGGAAACAGGTCATTTAAAAAAAATCTGTTCATCTGGACTTGCTTTTTTTGATAGCGACAGTATCGTGTCTCAACCAAGACACGTCGTCAGGCTGACTGAAAACTCTCCAGTGACGTCACACCATCAAGTGTGTCACAGGTCAATGGTTCATCATCTGATCAATCAGCCTGATGATGCGTCTTGGATGAGACGCGATACTGTCGCTATCAAAAATAGTAAGTCCAGATGAACAGATTCAATCTTCATTTTATTATGTTTATCTACCTGGATGACTGAGAATATTCACAAATTTATCCTAGCTACTTGTAACATATTTGAAACAATCAACACAGATTTAATTGATAGCTTTTGAAATCTCAATTAATAACGACTTGCCAATCAACATGAATGTGATATCATGAGCATAATAGTGTGACTTCAAATGATTAAAATTGGGTAAAATATGGCACATATCAAATATGACATTAACACAATCTCAATTAATTGTGTAGTCATAATAGGACAAGGGATGAATAGTCTACATGTTTATTGGCTCCCGTATTGGGTTATACCAGTTGAAATCTTACAACAGACATGACGTTAATCTTCCACACAGGGAGCATGAATATCAGATGGAGTTACCTCAATGGGTGACTCCATTTAAAATTGACCCCCCCCCCTGTGTGGGAGATTAAGATTGCATCTTCCATAAGGGGTGTATGGATTTCAACCAGAATAGTCCATTACTTGGTGACTACTTGGTGAATCAGGAAAACATGACTTGTTTAATAATCAATCAGTGAAAATGGCTTGGATTCAATGGTACCAAAAATCAACTCAATAGTTGATCAAATGTTCTACATACTGTGCAATATAATATATTTCCAGACAATTTCCAACATTTCTCTCTGCAATTTCACACAATTATGTCCATACAACTAGCTTTAATCGCTGTATTTGTTTGGTTGTATCAATGGGCTCCAGACAATGACTCAATGCATGCAAGAAAGCCTCAATTCATATAATCACAGACCTGTCAGTATCATATTATTTATTCATATCTTAATATTTAATTAACTCTCTTGGCCTGAGAGAAATATTTTCTTGTTGATTCTTTCGTTTGCTACAAAACTTGCTACTTGAAATAAAAGAAGCCAAAGTATACAAAAAGGATTAATGGCGGAATTGAATGGTAAGACAAATATTGCTATCCAGACATAGGCAATTGGGTTGACCTCTACTGCTCCAGCTTGGACCAGGATGGACAATATGCCTATTGGAACCCAGCAACAAAGATCTGTAAAGACTAAGAGATAGACTTTCATAGCCATTCTGAGTTCCTCTTTTAAATTGGCAGAACGACCAGCTCTCCTAGCTGTTTGCCTAGCAGAGATCAAAATAGCCACATAACAATAACCTACAACAAAAAAGCATGCTAGATTAAGGACTGTGAATATTGCAATTGAGAAGTACATAGCTGCCTTGCTCCCTGTACGTACAGCATATAAATCTGTAGATGTAAACTGCCCAAAAGTAAACGAATTTTGATGTATCAATGTTTTATTTGTGCTATAAGAAATTGTTCTTGAAATGGGTAAACCCACACATATTTCTGATACTGCATAGATATCAGGATTGCCTTGTGATAATGCCAATGTTGCTATGCTTATGCCTAATGCTACAAACCACAGCAGGGCAACCATAACACGGGAAAGTTTAGTGCTTATTTGATACCTGAATGTATACTTCACGCCCAGAAACCTATCAATAGTGATCAGTGTTATGAAGAAAGCTGATGCCTCACTGGATAATACAGACAAGGCACCAGTTATTCTACACAACATACTAGATCTCCATGATTCAGAAAATGATGGAAAATAATGTGTGTAATACATGTCTGTTGAAACTAATATGATCAGATATATACCCATACAGAAATCAGATATTGACAGATTTGTGATCAGCAAGGATTGGACCTTATTACTTTGCTGTTTATGCTTGTATTTAACGTAACAAGCCAAACTATTTCCAAGTATAGCAAGAGCACATACCAACCATACTGCTATTCGAAGGCCAAAATATGGCAACAAACGTTTGCATGTGAGGAATGGAGATGGAGCTTTGTCACATATGCAATTAGCCAATGTAAAACAACAGATCGAAGGGTCACTTACAATTAAATCTGTTTCATTCAGCAGCCCTACAAAAGCATTTGGCTCAATCCACAAAATAGGATTGTCAAGCAAGTGAACTCTTTCCAAATATAAACAATGAAAGAACAGCTCAGCAGGAATGCTAATCAATTTATTTCCCGACAGGTCCAGTTGTCGCAACTGGCTCAGGTTGTGGAAAATATCTTGTGGAAGGAACTGCAATTGGTTGTGATCAATATCAAGATATCTGAGTTCGGTTTGATTTTGAAATGTGCCAGAATGTAACATAGAAAGGTCATTTTGTGACAATGTCAGGCGTAATATATCGACCCATTCATCATTATAATATGATGGCACTAATTGACTGAATAATCTGCTGAAAGTGCCAGGTTTTATCACAGAAAGATAATTGTTGGAGAGATCTAACTCCCACAAGCTTGTCAACTCACTGAACACACCAGGTGTAATATCATTAAGGTTATTGCTTGAAAGGTGTAATGTATACAATCTTGTCAACTCACTGAATACACCAGGTGTAATATCATTAAGGTTATTGTTTGAAAGGTATAACAATCTCAAGCTTGTCAACTCACTGAATACACCGGTTGTAATATCATTAAGATTATTGCTTGAAAGGTGTAACTCATACAAGCTTGTCAACTCACTGAACACACCAGGTGTAATATCAGTAATATTATTGCTTGAAAGGTCTAACCTGTGCAAGCTTGTCAACTCACTGAATACACCAGGTGTAACATCATTAAGATTATTGCTTGTAAGGTATAACCATCCCAAGCTTGTCAATTCACTGAATGCACCAGGTGTAATATCATTAAGGTTATTGTTGTAAAGGGATAACCAATGCAAGCTTGTCAAGTCACTGAATACACCAGGTGTAATATCATTAAGATTATTGCGTGAAAGGGATAAAGATCCCAAGCTTGTCAACTCACTGAATACACCAGGTGTAATATCATTAAGATTATTGTTGTAAAGGTATAACCCTTTCAAGCTTGTCAACTCACTGAAAACACCAGGTGTAATATCATTAAGATCATTATCGTGTAGGAATAGGTATCTCAGAATAGTTAACCCATCAAAAGCTCCTTGCTGAATGTACCGGAGGCTGATATTGTTTAGATATAATCCATCTAATATATCAGCAAACATTGAGAATGTTTTTGGTTTGACACCATGCAATGTGGTGTCAGCCCAGCTCAGATACCTCACATAAGATGGGTATGGGATTGTAGTATCAGCTATGTCTCCATTAGTACAGTTGCTTGATACTGTATAGTTACCAAGGATACAGGTACAGTGTAAGGGACAGTGGATGTGACATTTTGTACCATTACCACCTGGTGCATTGTATTTATATTCATACCACCAGTTGGTAATATCCTCCTCTTCACATATTACGGACATGTGCTCTGGATGTTCGTCTGCAACAGTGTTATTACCAAGCACTGTAAAGAATAGCAGCAGCATCCACATTGAGATTTCACTGTAACCAAGCCAAGCCATAGTGCTAGTGATATTTAGGCAAAGATATGGGGAAAATATGAATACTAAACTCTTCCCTTTCACAATAATGGGTGAATAAGAAACAGCAGTGTTGTATTCACCACATATATTTGGTGAATATTTGCGCTGGAATGTGAGAGACCTCGAATCAATTCACAAGAGAGATTGGCGCTATGGCCTGTAAATACAAGCTTGAACCCTTAACTTTTAAATCTCTCAACAACCAAAATCCTAGCTCTCTTTTAAATCCCTCACACGGATGTTGCCTGCAGACGACAAGTGCCAAATTGTCTTTGTAAAATTGAAATATTTCAGATTATATTTAGAATCAGCATGAAAAATGCATTAAATTGATTACAAATAAGCCTAGTATTGGTTCAGTGGTTTTTGAGATAGATCTTAATATTTTGGGAATATATCACAGAACTTGGGACTTTTTGTGTTGATTTCTATGGCCAGCACATATTAATTAAGTCTATTAATATTACCTCTCATGCACAACAACACTGTTCTTCTCACACACAAATTTCAATGTAGCAATAATAATTATAACAGTTTGATGGGGAGTTGCTTAAATTAGGCGTAAAAACCAAAACAGTAACACACTTAAAAACTTATAAAAAAGTTATGTAAGATAATGTAAAATAACAAAAATAACTTATTATCTGTTCACTGCAAACGCCCACCAGTTCCCAGCTATGGGGAGGTGCTTAATTAGATGCAGAAAACAAAAACAGTAGCAGATTTACAAACTTACTACAAAGTAATTTACAACTTCGGCAAAACAACTTAATAAAAATAGTAAAAGATACATGTACATAATATGTAAAATCACAAAACAAAAACAAAGAGTTCAAAGTTGATACAAAATATGTATGTGGCAGTCAGTAGATAACAAAATCAAAAATTTAAACTATTTAAAAAAAAATGACTTCTCCTCTGTATCAACGATTCTACTCCGGTTTTTGAGAGCAGTTTTAGGACACTTTGACCTCTGACATATCGGGAAAATTTACGTAATTATTATTAATTTTCTTATTATTGTCACAATTTTGATCATTAAAAATACCAAATAATTAATTTATAAAACACTAATATTTTTTATATTTGTTTTAAATATTGTAAAACATTTTTAGATTATATTTTGTACGTACAAAAACCCAATATTTCTGAATTTTCTGAAAGGTCAAAGGACAAAGTGTCCTAAAACTGCAAAAACTGTCCTACAATGCATTGCAAACTTCCAATGCCGATTGGGCTTATTATTATCAAATGTGAAATAATAGTGTGGCAGTCAGCGCATAAATTTGTCAAGTAGATCACGTTACATCCAAACTCCTAATCTTCTGTACTCACCTCATCTACACAATGTCTTTGCTCTTATTGCATTTGCACTAATGGTGAATATGAAACACAGTCAATCGGTAGATATTAACATCCAAGGTTCGAATTTGTTTTTTAATTATCTTGTGTACATAAAGGCACCGGTCCTTTTACAGAAGCAGTTCAACAGGTGTGACAATCAGCGCATAAATTGGCCAAAGTAGATAACATAACATACAAAATCCTTATTCTTTTTCACTCGTCACGTACATAACATCACTGCTCCTCGTGCAAAAATTCTTGGAACAAGGGTGTGGCAGTCAGTATAAAATAACATTCAAAATTCAAAGTATTTTTTATTTACTACACTGGTCCTCTAGAAATACTGGTTGAATTCAAAACACTGGCATGGCAATTGGCGCATAAATTAGTCACTGTAGATCACACAATATCCAGTTCATTTACCGCATCTACAAAACATCACTGCTCCTCTCGCACTGAATGTGAAACATGGGTGTGGTCATCAGTAGATTACTTCTATAGTACATAACATGACATAACACTGGTCTTTCACAGTAACATGGGCATGGTTGTCAGTAGATAACTTTTATAGTTCATAACATAACAACACTGGTCGTTTCACAGTAAGAGTTCAATGGGAAAATGGGTGTGGCAGTCAGTGCATAAATTAGCCAAATCCCTAGTTCTTCTTTACTCCCCTCGTTTACACAGTGTTAAATCTTGTAAATTACAATAATTATATCAAATGCAGTGGCAGTTAGATTACAGCTTCCAAAATGCAACTGTTTTTAATCTGCTCTCTTACCATAAGACACTGGTGTTCTCACAGCGAAACTTGCATTTGAAAGTCATCGCATAAATTGGCCGAAGTGACTCTCACAACATCCAAAAACCTTATTCCTCTTCACTCACCTCCTATCACTGCTCCTCTCACAATAATGGTTGAATATGAAACACGGGTGTGGCGGTCAGTAGGTAACAGCATCCAAAATTCGAATTGGTCAAATTAGATCTTGCAACATACAAACATTTTCAATTCACCTCTCGTACATGAAGACACTGCCCGGAACACACTGGTCCAGTAATTAAATGTGAAATATGGGTGTGGCAGACAGCGCTTAAATTAGCCAAAGTAAATCACACAAAATCAAAAAACCTAGCTCTTCTTCATTCACCTCAGCTACACACCCTGACGGCTCCTCTGACTAATCTTACTCTTTGTTGAATAGGAAACATGCATGTGGCAGTCAGGAAGCTTCAGGAGATATCAACATCCAAAATTCAGAAGTTGCAAAACATGGTATGGCATGCAGTTATAGTGCAAATTTTGGCCAAAGTAGATCTCACAAAATCCTAATTGTTCTTCATTCACCTTGATCTTCTACACATCGACTCTGCTCCTCTCGCAATACTGGTTGAAGGCAGCACACGGGCGTGGCAGTCGGAGCATATATAGTAATTCATATACTCTGTCCATGGTTGATGTATGAAGTAATTCCACACTGCCAACTTTGTCTGTTCAGTTTAAGTGCAATATTCAAGTATCCTGTTTCATGTAAGAAAACTTTCAATATCTGAGCATGTCCAAAATGCTAAATGTAATTTACAATGAAGTTAAGCTTTTAAGAACAGCGGCTCATCCAATATGAGTTTATTTTATTTTGCATATTAGGAATAAATAGCAGAATAGAGTATATCAATATCATTATATTACACTATATCATTTTACCGGATGTAGAACACAAAACGGTGTTATATTAAGCCAATCCAGTTGACATCCATACACCCTCTATGAAAGACATGACTTTAATCTTCCAAAGAGGGAGTGTGAATTTCAAATTGTTTTGCCGAATGGGTGAATCCATTTGAAATCTATACTCCCATTGTGGGCGATTCAGGTAATGTGTTCCATAGGGGGTATATATATTTCAACTGGAATAACCCAAAATTGCTCAATTTGAGTGGATCTAGGCACTGGGCATGACATTGATCCTTTTGTTTTTGCAACATGCTTACTTTGGTAGCATAAAGTTACACCTAACATCAACATCACAGATGAAATTGAATACAGGACCTGTCATGAGAAATAATATGGTAGTTATTTATTACCTACTGTAACTTGGTTCAACAAATTTGTACCAAAAGATCAATTAGGTTAAACTATATATTGCTGTTAAAAGATAATTAAACTAAATTTTTCCCTGGAAGTAACAGGTTAAAATACTACCAATGGAGAGGGCCAAGTGGGATGTTTTCCTTTTAAAGGACAGTTAGGTCAAAGGTTACCCAGGGGTCATCTACACCCTTAAAAAAATAGAAAATGGTTTGTGAGACGGCAAATAAATTTACTTGCTTGAAATAAAGTCTAAGGTACATCTATGGGAGATATGTTGCACAAGCATGTTCCAACATGCATAAGTGCAAATGATGTACCTGGGATAGTCTAACTATAGCTTTCAGCACGGTTCTTCCATCATGTCTATCGGTCTGTCAATTTGGTGCACTTTATAGCGTGCATGGAAGTGGGGTTCTGATTAGCTCATTGAATCACGTCATCCAGGCGCGGATCCAGGCATGGGCACACCGGTCGAGGGTCCTAATTTTTTATTTTTTTTACAATTTTACAAAAATAAATAAAACCCCTTTGTTTTGCTTTTCATTTTTACATGAACGGCCTCCCATGCCAGTGGCGGATCCATGCAGGGGCACATCCGGGCCGTGCCCCTTTCATGGTCCATGAATTGGCTTCAATTTGGCCTTTATTTTTATTCAAATACTGAGGGGCACATCCTTTCTCAGACACCCTCCCTCCGCGTATGGATAAAGAAGTCAATATAGGCTTCTTTTTTTGGACCAGGCGTGGATCCAGGTGGAAGGACACACTGGCCCGTGCCCCGCCCCATTTCACAGCTAAAAAAATGAGGAAAGGAGAGAAGAGAAAAGGCGAAAATGAGAGAAAGAAAATGGAGCAGACCAGGTGAGAAGAAGGGGGAAAATATTGCAAATAATTGAGTGGGCCCAAGCCTATACTTGTCTGTGATTATTTTAGGCATTATTTGAAGGCAGGTCCTCTGTCCGAAAGCCTGTGAAATTACTGTGGGCCCGCCGATACGCAGGGCCCGTTACATTTTATCACCAACATCAGTATTACGACGGACTTAACTTAATTGCTGACTTCAACACCAATCCCTGCATGCTAGGCCTAATAAACTGTCAGTCGGGACAAGTATAAGCCCTTATATTAAAAATTTTGCAAATTGAGTTCGGGGCCTTTTTTGTTTTAAGCAATGATCATGATGATAAAAGTGTAAAAATGATGCACCAAATGATTTAAATGGGACTTTCATTTTGCACCATTTTCCAACTTCTGAGGCGAGATAAACAGGTGACCGTTTTCACTTCTGTTTTGGACATCCGTACACTTTATGTTTTATAAGGTCCAAATGACCTCAATTGGACCGTCATTTCGCAAATTTTCAAATTAAAATTGTACACAATAATAGTGCCGAAATGATCCACCAAATAGCTTCAATTAGGTCTTCATTTTGCAAAAGTTTCTCACTTCTCAGGGGGCACATCCCCCCTCAGACACCCCCTTGCGTCGCCCAAGCGCGACGTACGCTGCTGCCGCACCAATGATTCTAAGTTTGTGCCCCCCCCCTTTTCAAAAATCCTGGATCCGCGACTGACGTCATTATCACATTGGTACCTCATTCGCTGGTGAAGCTGCGTAGCATCGTGTGACCTAGACAGAGCAGACAGACACCGCTACAGTAATTTGCTGATAAAGGGTTACAGTTCAAATAACTTGTTTAGAGCAAATAATGCATCTCATTCTGAATGTAGTAAAAACTTGATAGTTAGCATAATTATGTGCATACTATCAAGCACTTTTGAAAACATGAAATTATACCATAGTCCGGCGCTTTACCAACTGAGCTAATGGAGTTGAGACACAAATTTGTAGGTTTACTTGTTCGTATATAACTATATGTATCAATGATTTGTTCAAAACCCTTTAAACTTTTGTGGATGGCTCTTCATGTTTGCATTTTTAAAAGCGCTCGATAGTAAGCTCATATGCTATATATAACTATCGAGTTTTTATGGTAATAGTAATACCCGGTACAATAAACTACTTGAGAGCAACAAGAAGCCCCTATTCGCTACTTGCACGGTTCCGCCATTATGCACTATGTGCGGGGAGAGCCTCGAACTGGCAGCATACATGAAAGGAAGAATAATTATGTAACCTTACACAGAACGTTATGACTAGTTCAATTCCCATTCATGTATGCTGCCAGTTCGAGGCTCTCCCGCACATAGTGCATAATGGCGGAACCGTGCAAGTAGCTTAATGTGCTATAATATTTGCAATTCAATTTGATTTTATTCATTACTCCTATCCTCATAAAAACTAACAAAACAATAACATAAAAAAAATTGAAATATAGCAATATTACAATGGAATCGATCAGTATATCAGGCAGAGAAAATAAGTATATTTTGATACAAATTCATAACCTCAAGTTACCTCTTTTTAAATCTCCAAAGGGGTATCAAATTTACTGCTTACATTAATACATGCCCACATATCTTATTTGTTTTGTAATAGTTGGTAAAAAAATAACACAAAATGCAACTTTTTGACTTTCAAATGTCATTTCTGGTACAATAATAACATATTTGTGCACTTGGTCTTCTTAGGGCGACTTTCACCGAAACTCTCGGTGAAAACTAGACCTGTTATGGGTATGTTTTTATAGAAATCTGTTCCCACTAGAAGGGTATATGTTTAGCAATCTTGTCCCGCTAGGGGTATATTCTCACTTAAAACTAGTCTCGATAGTGGTTACCTCCAGGAACCCCAGATCTAGCATGGGAACCCAGAAATCCTTGAGACCCCCGGGCATGTTGCCATATCATACAGTGCCTTCCTTTTCATTAGCTTCCAAGTGCTCATAACCACCAAGTTGGTCTAGACTCTTTGCTTCAGCAGGTTTTTGTACATCAGATATCATAGTTTTCATAGGTGCATTCCCCATCCTGAATAGTCTCCGGTCCTGTTAGCCATATCATACAGTGGCTTCCCTATCATTAGCTTCCAAGTGCTCATAACCACCAAGTTGATCAGGACTCTTTGCTTCAGCAGGTTTTTGTACATCAGATAGCATAGGTGCATTGTGTAGGTTTTCCCCATCCTCAATAGTCTCTGGTAGTGCTCGGTTTCTTGTCTCAGGAAGCCAGAGACCTAACACGGCAGCTATTAGTGACATCACACCAAATATGCCCAAGGGAAGATAGTGACTGGTGTCCTCCTATGGATGCAAATAGAAATAACAGTAAATATTCACATGGCAGCTATTAGTGACATTGCACCAAATATGCCTCCTAGTATGGATGAACCATAAATAGAAACTAGTGGCAAATGGTGGTCATAGACCACAAACCTAGCTGGGCATGTTGGTATCTTGGAGGTATCTGACCCTGCAAAATGTTCCAAAAATGTTCATGTGGTCATGAGGTTTGTTGTCACCGAGTTTGAGCCTCGTACCTCTTACAGATGTCCAGAAAATAAAATTCTAAGATTTGACCCAAGATAACCTTTGACCTGAACCCTGCAAAATGTTCCCATGATCATTAAGTTTGTTGTCACTAAGTTTGAGCCCTGTACCATTACAGATGTCCAGAAAATGCATTTCTAAAATTTGACCTCTGCATGACCTTTGACCTGACCCCTGCAAAATATTCGACTGGTCATGAGATTTGTTGTCACTTGAATTTTAAGATTTGACCCCAGATGACCTTTGACCTGACCCCTGCAATGTGTTCCAACATATTCCCATGGTTATTAAGTTTGTTGTCACAGAGTTTGAGCTCTGTACCACTATCGGATGTCCAGAAATTGCATTTCTAAAATTTGACCTCTGCATAACCTTTGACCTGACCCCTGCAAAATGTTCCCCTGGTCACGAGATTTGTTGTCACCAAGTTTGAGCCCCATACCCCTTACAGATGTCCAGATAATACAATTGTAAGATTTTACCCCCTTAATGACCTTTGACCCCAATTCTGTGTACGAGTTATGGGTAACTGGGTAAAGCCGATGCATATGTGCAAGTGACGCGTCATTATGCTATGTAATATGTGGTAGAAGAAGCATTTTGAAGGTATTTGGTTAAATACCAGAAATACCCCTTTAATGACCTTTGACCCCAATTCTGTGAACAAGTTATGAGCACTGGGTATAGCCGATGCATGTGCAAGTGATGTCATTGTGCTATATAATATGTGGCAGAAGAAGCATTTTGAAGGTATTTGGTTATATACCGGAAATGCCCCTTTAATGACCTTTGACCTTTCGTTTACACCTTATGGGTACTGGATATAGCCGATACATGTGTGTAAGTTACGTAATTGTAGGGCGTAACATGTAGGAGGAGAAGCATTTTGAAGTTTTGTTGCCAGAAAGAAGCAGAATCGGATAGCATTAGAATACCTAGCTGGGGGTGTAAACCCCAGCTAGGTAACAACCATATTTGCCCAATTCAATTCCTAGCCAATCAATTGATGTATTGATTGCAGATTTATTTGCTCAATTCCAGGGGTTCACTTTGGATATTATTTGGTATGCATCTTGTCACGTGACATTGATAAAAGGGTCGAAATTTGATCTGCAGGCGTCGACGATGTCTGGAAAAGGGGTACTTTTTAACGGTAATCATGAACGTGTAGGTTGTAATTTCAACCTTTCTTTGATGTTAAGGGTCACTTTATTCACGGAGTGTTCATCATCTGATCTGGAGATGGTACTCAGGTACACAAGTAATAAACCAAAACAAAGAAAATGAATCGATGTAGTTCCAGTGTATTCTCTTTATTAGTACTCATATTAAGTGAGAAAATTGTCATTACACAATGTTACACATTATGCCATTTAGGGGTCCGTTTTAGTGTCTTCTGCCATTTAGGGGGTAAAATTTTTAATATCTTACGCCAATAAGGGGTATTGAATTTGCCATTGGAGTCGAATTTTGAGATGCTGTGAGAAGTATGGGTACCATTTTAGTATGCGAGTGAGCCCCCTGCAGGGCTCTATTGCATTCACACACACAAACCTCCTCTGACAGTTAATGGAATTTGTCCAGCATTAAATTACAAGGTGTCACCATAGCTGGAACATGCCATTATAAAGCAAATTATACGCCATATATAATTATTGAAGAGACCTAAAGATATCATACGGCCTTTAAAACACATTTAAATTACCCAGAGAACCGCTAAAACCCAGTGACTGTGCCACTTGGGGGAAAATTGGGAGTGGTCACTGGGCTTTAGCATTTCCCTGATAGAGTGTTTTAAATGGATTGCCATGGTCAAAATGCCCTATATAGTGCTACACTAAGAAAGAAAAAAATGTCCACAGGTAAAGTTTATTCTACTTACAAGATATATGACGAATGGTGCCAATATACTGCCTACTCGTGCAAAGAAGGAGCAAGCACCAAATCCAACATTCCTGTGAAATATAAAATGAATTAAAACCGTAATTAGTCTCTAGAGGATATTTATTTGTGTCCATGAAGATTTTTATGGCAATATCATCATATAGAGTTATAAATTTAATACCATTTTTTAAAAATGGTTTCGCATACAGAGCTATAGACTTTAATGTTTCTAATTAATAGTCACTTAACAATTCAAGACAGTGGGGGGGGGACAAGAATGAGAACATTTGCTTAAAAGTAAACAAGCAATCCCATCATGCAACACTGCTCATACATATGCCAAGGTCAACTATTACAGCTTCCATTGGTCATGTTGGTAATGTGGAAGAAAATTTAATTTCCTAGTATTTGTCTATTTAATATTATGTCACTTTAGAAACACAGGCAGTATATAACTAATCCAGTGGTTCCCAAATAGACTGCGGAACTCAGTCCTCAATGATAGTCAGTCATTTATCTTTTGGTCGTTATATGCAGGGATGCAAATTGTGATTTCTTCCTCAGGAGCAAGGTTTTAGGCTCAAGATTTCCTCAATCATTCCAGACATAAAATAGCTTTATTCTGCACTTCGAAAGATGAGAATATTAACATAGCATGTTGTTTAGAGAGACTCTATTTTAAGTCTTTGAACTTCCAAAAAAAAGCTTTATTAGAAATTAAAAGCGTAAGCCTTTTAATTTGGTATTTTACACTATAGTTTGGCCCATGATTCGGTGAATTTTGATGGGACACAGGCTCCTTTTCCAGTTTTCCTTTGCCCCTCAATTTTCTCTTTTATTTTTTTATCATGCCCACCCCCTGCAGGGCATTGCTTCAAGTACTATTTCAAACTTCTTCCCAAATCTGATGTCAGAAACCACATCTGATATTAATTTGATAAACTTGTTGACAAAGTCATGGTATATTGGGTATGTAGTATTGTGTTTTGTCACCACTCTTCAGTCCAGGTCGGCCTCCCTCACTGGCGCTTCTGATTTCTCAGTATTGATACACTGAATTTCCTTTTATATGACTTTTCCATAACATCCTCATTGTCACCTCTGTACATGTCCTCAGATATGTGTTGTATTTCCACCTGCATTCACCCAACTCCTTTTTTCTTGTTAAATTATACACATTGAATACCTCCTCTGGAGATGAATTGTAAATTTCCTCAAATATGCATTGTTACCCATTTCCATATTATAACACAAACACCTTCCTCTTTTAAGGTTCTTATTTCCGGGCTTATTTCTTGAACAATCATATGAATTCCTCACAATTTTACACAACCAGTGTCTTGAGATTTCCTCTCTTCCATTCAGTAGCTTCACTGCCTCACAACCCTCACCTAACTTGTTATCTTTGCTGAGATATGTTTCCCTCTTCGTCTTCTTCTGCCTCACTCCTCCGCCGCCTCATCTTCTTCTTCTTTCCTCTTTTTTTTCTTCCTCTCTTCTTCTTCACCCTTCCTCTTTTCCCTTCCCTTTCTTTTGTCTTCTCAAGGTATCATTTCCTCAATTTTGGCTGTCATTTCCTAGGAGCGGTGCTCCCCGCTCCCGCACAATTTGCATCCCTGGTTATATGACTATCATTTGAGGACTTAGTTCTTACCATACATCTTCCGAGGTGCAGTTTCAGACAATAGCTTGGGATTATTGGGGCAGTATCTATTGAATCCTTTCATGACCACTGAAGCATAGTCAAGTCTGCCAAGGACACTCGGCACGAATTGAAAGACCATGTCACTCTCGACAAAAGAATGCATGCATGTCAAAGGTCATATGACACCAATTTGGTGTTTGTTATGCACCTCGAAATATGTACCTTAAAGTCTGTGTCTGGTTCCCAAACTGTTTTCACAAGCAACCCAATTTTGCCTGATTTATTTGTCCTCAAACTATTATGGTGATATATACCCACAGATATCCAAGGGTGAGTTTGAATTGCCAGCTTACTAAACTTACTAAATTACAAACTTTACAAATGCAAGTGAATCACACACAGTTTGCAATGTTGCCTTAGAGCGTGTTTCTACAGGCGCTCCGCTAAGTTACCGCTAAATGGATAACGCTATCTTACCGTTATCTTACCGTTTAACCTGCTGTTTCCACAGACAGGTTTTTGCCGCTATGTTCATACCGCTTTAATCATGTAATGTCCTTCTACCCTTTGCATCGTACCAATAAACATGTTTTAAAAGTGTATACCTTTCCTGTAGTATGGCCAGAATCTTGCATCGTAGGGCTAGAATTAATGCTAGAATGGGTTGTTTAATTGGTTGATTACTGCTAAATAATCACCTTTCTTTGTTATATTTTGCAAAATCAACAGAAAAGTTTGACATTTTACACAGTTTTTCACTATTTTGTGGCATTTACAAATTTCCGTGGGCAAACCCTGAATTCTGTATCACGGAGAAATCGTGGCTTTACATAATAATTTGGACTTGTTATGTTGCCCAGACTGTTATCATGGTTATTAAGGTTTTTGTCATGTCGTCCGTCCAATTAATATGATTAACCTGTTGATTAACAGCCATTTTGCCTGATTTTGCTCAATAATCGGCAAGTTACCGCTTCGGTCTGTTTCTACAGAAAATTCTACCGCTTCGTCAACGGCAAAAACCTACTCTAACGAGGTTTCCGTTGGCGGCGAAAAGGCGTTGCAAAAAGGCGTTGGAGGCTGTTTCCACAGGAGTGATTAGCGGTTCCATACCGTTTCCAAAACGGTATTTGGCTCTGTAGAAACACGCTCTTATAAACATGATGCAGTCATGTCTACAGTAGAATTCACCTCGACCTTTGCAGGACTTAAACCCCATTAAAAGCTATTAAACCAAGATAACACTCATTGAAACAGCTCAACTGATTAAATCGGATCTTCTCTGGCTGTGCACATGTGTCTGTTTTATATATGCGATATAGCAATGAGCTGCTATAATACAGCTTCAGTTGGGTAACCGATTATAAAGGAAACGCATAGGAAACAATGGTATGTAGACCTTTGTTCACGAAATGAGACAATGGCCTGCTTTTTGTTAACCAGCATTCTTGAAAATGAGCAACATAATGATTGTTGACTTAACACGGTTTGGAAATAATTTCTTCATATTTTTGGTGTTATCTGTCGTTTACATATCCTTCCTAAAACACAAAAGTGCGACCCTTTGTCAATCACCTACAGTACCCAATTTCGCATACTATATAAGAAACTCATCATGATGATTGCCAGAGAATAGTTTAAATGTAGCTTGTACCGTTTTTTGTGGCATCCTTCAGAAGTGAGCGGTCCGATACCAATATTTTCGGTCAAATCTCCATTCAATTAACACGGGAGTTGGCTAGCTATGCCTAATTGCCCTCACTCATATTTTACAAAAGTGCGACTATTTCTGAACATCTAACCTAGCTGTAATTTTAGGTCATGTTAGAGAAATATATTTGCTAGAAGTTTGGAGAATAAGTTAAATATTGGCTGGTTATTTTTCACACAGTGATGTTAACTAGGCAAGTGCCCATTCTTCCAACATACATCATTTGTAGAGGTCACGCGTCAATGGTGAGAGCACTGTGTATTGTGTATAGGAAAACGGACAGTAACTGCAGTATGATAAGATGACTTGAAAACAAAAAGACAACTTCGCCGCCACTTTCCCCAAAGGCAGCAAAAAACAAACAAACAAACAAACAAACAAAAACATTCCGGCGGAAAAAACAAAAACAAATCTGCCTGACCCTAACTCCCTAGCCCCCGATAATATCTAATGGTGCGTCCCCTATTGCTCCAAGCACTAACTTCCTGACCAAATTTAATTTACACATTTTGCATTTTGTGTGCCAGTTAATACAGGGTGTTGTTCAGGTCAAATTTCACCAAATTTCCTGGGAAGGTATTCTTCCTTGGAATTTGAAAAAGTAGCTGTAAAGAATGTCTTATGTAATAACAGTAGGAAATATTTCTTTTGCATACAACCAGGCTATTCCAAAACATATTGCATTGTGGGTAGGTATTCATGTCTTACCTGATTACAGTAGGAAATATTTCTGTTGCATACAACCAAGCTATTCCAAAACATATTGCATTGTGGGTAGGTATTCATGTCTTACCTGATTACAGTAGGAAATATTTCTGTTGCATACAACCAAGCTATTCCAAAACATATTGCATTGTGGGTAGGTATTCATGTCTTACCTGATTATAGTAGGAAATATTTCTGTTGCCTACAACCAAGCTATTCCAAAACATATTGCATTGTGGGTAGGTATTCATGTCTTACCTGATTACAGTAGGAAATATTTCTGTTGCATACAACCAAGCTATTCCAAAACATATTGCATTGTGGGTAGGTATTCATGTCTTACCTGATTATAGTAGGAAATATTTCTGTTGCATACAACCAAGCTATTCCAAAACATATTGCATTGTGGGTAGGTATTCATGTCTTACCTGATTATAGTAGGAAATATTTCTGTTGCATACAACCAAGCTATTCCAAAACATATTGCATTGTGGGTAGGTATTCATGTCTTACCTGATTATAGTAGGAAATATTTCTGTTGCATACAACCAAGCTATTCCAAAACATATTGCATTGTGGGTAGGTATTCATGTCTTACCTGATTATAGTAGGAAATATTTCTGTTGCATACAACCAGGCTATTCCAAAACATAGTGCATTATGGGTAGGTATTCATGTCTTACCTGATTACAGTAGGAAATATTTCTGTTGCATACAACCAAGCTATTCCAAAACATATTGCATTGTGGGTAGGTATTCATGTCTTACCTGATTACAGTAGGAAATGTTTCTGTTGCATACAACCAAGCTATTCCAAAACATATTGCATTGTGGGTAGGTATTCATGTCTTACCTGATTATAGTAGGAAATATTTCTGTTGCATACAACCAAGCTATTCCAAAACATATTGCATTGTGGGTAGGTATTCATGTCTTACCTGATTATAGTAGGAAATATTTCTGTTGCATACAACCAAGCTATTCCTAAACATATTGCATTGTGGGTAGGTATTCATGTATTACCTGATTATAGTAGGAAATATTTCTGTTGCATACAACCAAGCTATTCCAAAACATTGCATTGTGGGTAGGTATTCATGTCTTACCTGATTATAGTAGGAAATATTTCTGTTGCATACAACCAGGCTATTCCAAAACATATTGCATTGTGGGTAGGTATTCATGTCTTACCTGATTACAGTAGGAAATATTTCTGTTGCATGCAACCAGGCTATTCCAAAACATAGTGCATTGTGGGTAGGTATTCATGTCTTACCTGATTATAGTAGGAAATATTTCTGTTGCATACAACCAGGCTATTCCAAAACATATTGCATTGTGGGTAGGTATTCATGTCTTACCTGATTACAGTAGGAAATATTTCTGTTGCATACAACCAGGCTATTCCAAAACATATTGCATTGTGGGTAGGTATTCATGTCTTACCTGATTACAGTAGGAAATATTTCTGTTGCATACAACCAGGCTATTCCAAAGCTACTACTGATACAAAATTTACCAATAGCAGCAGTAGCAATAATGGCCATAGAGAGGTCTGTTCCTGATGCTGGAATTAAAAAAGTTGCAGAATATTTGTTATTAGATTATAGACCTATTGTTTGATAATAATTAATTTCAGTGAAATGACTCTGCAAACTGAAATACTTTTTATAAACTGATTTTTTAAATAAAATTAAACTAAATTTCAAGTAAGAAACAATTGTGGCTTTATTTGCTCAAATTCCATAATGGCACCTGTATTAATTTAGCTTTCTTATTTATTTTAATCATATTTATCCAGGGTAGCCCAATTCTGCCAAATAGCTCTACCCTGCTACACATATATACAATAATTTAAAAGCAACAATTATCAACATACAATTTATATAGTATATACAACTAGTAGATACAAATTTAAAATACAAAAATACATACAATTTTCAAATAAGAACACATCAGCTACAAGTATATGCACAAACTTTTAGGACTTGAATCTTTGCTTGAAAGTCTGCATATTTGTTGAGCTTCTTAATTCATTACTCAGCTTGTGCCAAACTTCAACCCACTGTACGAAAAAGAAGATTTAAAATATCCAGTATCATTTCCATTCATTCATTTCTTCAGTAGCACTATGCTTGTAGACGAGGTTTTATGGTAGTGGTCGCCACACCCATGCCATGGCATAAAGAATCTTGTAATCAGTGTACAAATAAGCCAACATATATCCAAAGGGCCCATAGGTAAGAAAATCTACAGGCCCTCAGAAATTTTAACAGGTCCGAGCTCAATTGTAATATTGACACATGAGGTTTTAACGTTATATCGGTCCACTTTTCGTGACACTTGCAACACTATGGACCACAATGGCCTCATCCCAATGACATAGTTCAATAACCTCAATTAAACAATCAGAGTGCAAAAGTCATCTCAAGTTGGAGAATATGAGTTTGTGTACCCAAATTTTCGGTCATTCTATGAATGTACAAATGTATTAGGATTAAAGAACTGTGCCCCTGATAGATGAGCATGTTGTGGATCCTAGTCAAATCAACAACAAGCAAGGAAGGATTTATTTTGAAGTCTGGATTCGTCTAAGTTGTGACTTTGGTAACCAAAAAATCACAGGCTCTGCGTGCTTACAGGGTAGATATGAGGGAGCTGTAACTAGGCGAGTTAAGGCGAGTTAAAGAAAAGCGAGTTACCCCCCACAGAGATTAGGTTTTTTGTCAATTACCCCCCACGAAGTAAGCTAAAGGCGAGTTACGACAACACCAACAAGTTCCACCGGCAAGTTACAACAACAACGTCAAGTCATGCAAGCGAGTTACGACAACACCATCAAGTCCTGCAAGCGAGTTACGACAACACCATCAAGTCGCCAATGGGACTTGTCGTAACTCGTCGGTGGGACTTGCCGTAAAAATCTTAACTCGCTTATGGGACTTGTCGTAACTCGCCGGCAGGACTTGTTGTAAATCTTAACTCGCCGATGGGACTTGTCGTATTCTCAGCAGGGGTCACTCTTTAATCTCCGCAGGGGGTAACTCGTCAATCTAACTCGCTTTTCATCTAACTCGCCCATTCTTAACTCGCCATTTACCTGTCCCTAGATATGAGCAGCACTGCAATGATTTTCACCTGCTCAAGTTGAGTTATCTTTCCCTTCCCAGAATTCCATGCAACATGATTCATCACCTCATTAAATGACACTCCCGTTACTTTGTTCATGCATCCCTTTGTTTTCATTTTGAGAATAGACGGGCTCAACATAGATCGATAGTCATAAAATAGCCATATTTTGATCTTGATATGTGAAGTATACACTTTGTCACTATCGACCCATGTTGTTCTAAATTTAAACCACAAATGAGTACAGAAAATTGAAATGGAAGAAATGCATTGTTGGAAGTGCTCTGTAGCCCAAGGGGCCATTTCTAACATTGCTAATAGGACCATACGGTCGACGGAAGAAGGGGTCAGAAAAATTAAGTCTTATGATAAACTCATTCACCTTGAATGCAGATGAAACTTCATCTTTTTCACAATTTTTCCAATCCAAACACATTCTTTCCCAAATGGATAAACAATACATGATGCAGTCATGTCTACAGTAGAATTCACCACAACCTTTGTAGGACTTAAACCCCATTAAAAGCTATTAAACCAAGATAACACTCATTGAAAACAGCTCAACTGATTAAATCATATCTTCTCTGGTTAAATACACACAACATATGTTTCTGCTTTACATGTACAATGGAGTAATGAGCTGGTATTATAGTTTCAGTTGGGTGAACGATTATAAAGCGAACGCTAGAGAACAATTCTGTGTGGGCTTTTGTTTACGAAATGAGACAATACTCTGCTTATTGTTAACCAGCATTCTTGAAAATGAGAAGCATGGTGGTTTGAAGACCGATCACGGTTTGGAAATAATTTCTTCATATTTTTTGGTGTTATCTGTCGTTTACACATCCTTCCTAAAACACCAAAGTACGAATATTTCCAAACAAAACACAATTGAGACACATGATATAGCTTCATATAATTTATATAATGAAAATTAACACCGGCCTGTCCATCAGTGACGGGTTTGTCTTCCACCATTTGAGTTGAATTTCAACACAAAATTTGATGTGATAATACTGGGTGTTGTTATAATAACACTTGTTGTTGTGATGATACTGAGTGTTGTTGTGATAACAGTGAGTGTTGTTTTGGTTCTAGCTTGTTCCCCACATCCGAGGTAGTTGACTTTTTTCATCATCATGATCATAAATCATTTTATAATAAAGTGGAAGATTCCCAAATCGGTATTTTTTGGTGAATTGAAGGTACACCCTATAGACGTGTACGTTACTTGCTTACTTATTTAGTGACCACCATTGTGGTCTTTAAATGGACATACATGTATCTCAAAAAGCTGCAAGGTATGACCCACAAGAAAAAAGTTAGAAATATATACACTGGGGGGGGGGACAGGGGCACAACAAAAATTTTGAAATCAAGAATCAAGGGTCTTTCGGAGCTCTATTTTGGTCAACTATAGGGGTCTTTTGGAGCTGCGATATCCAAAAAGGGGTGTCTTTCCGGGTATATACAATCAAAACACCTGGCATATCGTTTTAATAGCCGATACCTGGCAAATGAATGTAACTAGTACTCAGGCTTGTCATATTTACGCCATATACAATAGTATTAATATTAAACTATAATCTAGTCAACTGGACTTACTATTTTTGAGTGGGAAATTTTCACGTCCAATCCTGAACGCATCATCAGCCCTACTGATGTTGTGGCGGCAAAAGTTCATTGACCTGTGAAACGGATGTTGTAGTATCACAGGTCACCACCTTTGAGTTCAACCTGAGAGGTATCTTCCTGATCGCTGAACTGTAGGCCCCGGCCAAGTTGTGACGTAGGCCGCCTCCCCTGTTAAGTGAAGGCTCCTCCCGTTTCACGTAAATCGCTTCTTTGACCCCTCTCTCAAACCATCTGCTTTCTCTGTCCAAGATTTTCACATCCTTGTTATCAAAAGAATGCTTTGTAATGTCCAAATGCGTATAGACGGCGGAGTCCCCGCAACCAGTGCTGGCTCGTCTGAGCGTGTTTCTACAGGCGCTCCGCTAAGTTACCGCTAAATGGATAACGCTATCTTACCGTTATCTTACCGTTTAACCTGCTGTTTCCACAGACAGGTTTTTGCCGTTGGCGTGTTCATACCGTTTAATCATGTAATGTCCTTCTACCCTTTGCATCGTACCAATAAACATGTTTTAAAAGTGTATACCTTTCCTGTAGTATGGCCAGAATCTTGCATCGTAGGGCTAGAATTAATGCTAGAATGGGTTGTTTAATTGGTTGATTACTGCTAAATAATCACCTTTCTTTGTTATATTTTGCAAAATCAACAGAAAAGTTTGACATTTTACACAGTTTTTCACTATTTTGTGGCATTTACAAATTTCCGTGAGCAAACCCCGAATTCTGTATCACGGAGAAATCGTGGCTTTACATAATAATTTGGACTTGTTATGTTGCCCAGACTGTTATCATGGTTATTAAGGTTTTTGTCATGTCGTCCGTCCAATTAATATGATTAACCTGTTGATTAACAGCCATTTTGCCTGATTTTGCTCAATAATCGGCAAGTTACCGCTTCGGTCTGTTTCTACAGAAAATCTACCCGCTTCGTCAACGGCAAAAACCTACTCTAACGAGGTTTCCGTTGGCGATGAAAAGGCGTTGCAAAAAGGCGTTGGAGGCTGTTTCCACAGGAGTGATTAGCGGTTCCATACCGTTTCCAAAACGGTATTTGGCTCTGTAGAAACACGCTCTGGTACATGCGTTTAGCAAGCGTTTGTTTAGTCTCCCCTATGTACAGCTCTTCGCATCCACTGTCTTGACACTGAATCGCGTAAACGATGTTGCTTTGCTTGTCTTTAGGTTGTTTATCCTTGGGGTGGACTAGCGCTTGACGTAAAGTGTTCTTGGGTTTGAAAGATACCGGTACCCCTTTGTCACGAAAAATCCGACGGAGTTTCTCTGAAAGTCCGGAGATGTAGGGGATAGTGATGTTCCTACCGTTGAACTCAAAGGTGGTGACCTGTGATACTACAACATCCGTTTCACAGGTCAATGAACTTTTGCCGCCACAACATCAGTAGGGCTGATGATGCGTTCAGGATTGACGTGAAAATTTCCCACTCAAAAATAGTAAGTCCAGTTGACTAGATTATAGTTTAATATTAATACTGTTTACTACCTGGATGAATGATAATCTTCACAAACGTATGCCATATACAATAATTACTAATTTTGATCAGAAACAACGTGCAAATAAACTGGCGCAAACATTAACACAAAAGTGAATATTACGGGCCAGCAATTTATGGGCCGACTCCACCCTGACATTTGTTTAGTTAAGGTGGTCATGCGCATATTTATTTGGGGGGGGGGGCTTTGGGGCACCAGCCCTCCGGGGTAAAAGCAGGGGGCGGCCAAAACGAAGGGACGGCGGAAGAAGAAGGGGCGGCAAAAGCAGGGGCGGCAAAAACGAAGGGGCGGCAAAAAGAATAAGTAAAGAAAAAAGGGCGGAAAATTTTGTAAAAAGTGTACTATACATCAAAATTGTGTTGCCTTTAGGGCGCTAGCGCCTAAATTCCTTTTTTTTTTGCACTTCACTTTTTCAAACGACCGAAATTTTTTTTTTTTCAACCTTTTTGGGCTGTTGGGGAAGGGGTGGTAAAATTGGATTTTCTTCAGCCCCCCGGGTAGGAGCGGCAACGGTACGCCACTGGTGATACACCCTTGATAAATTTGTGACTATTTTAGCATATTTCACAAAAAATAATAACACACTGGTAACAAAAGTTATGTATAAAAAATTATTATAGGGGCAAGGAATCCAGCTACTACACTGGAATTTCAGTGACTCAAGACAAACGGTACGATGTTTATAATAAGAAAAGAATGCTAGAATGTACCCCATTTCTTAACATTATAATGAACCACTTTTCTTTAATCACTGAAATTTAAGTGAAGTAATTGGATTCCTTGCCCCTATAATATACATAACATTTGTCACCAGTATGTAGTTATTTTTTGAGACAAATGCAGAGTGTTTTTATGTGGCCGAACTACTTTCGGGCTCTGTTGCTCGGTTCCTCTGTTGCTTTAGTATACTATCCAGAGATTGTTGCTTTAGTATACTATCCACAAACTATGGCTAGTATATAGAAAGCAGCCAAAAAATTAAACATTTGAAAAGATTTTACCTGTTTCATCTGGAAGACAAGCTGTAATTATGCAAGAAATGCCAGCACCGATGATGAATACAAACATTGGCAGTCGCCTTCCCCACCTGGGATTGTGGAGGGAAAAGATAAGAAGAGATTATACTTTTTCAATTCAATTCAATTCAATTCAATTAGGCGTTATTTAAAAATTTAAAATAAAGATATTAAAATGAATTTAAAAATGTATTAAAATTCACATCTCGGCCAAATGTCAAGTTGTGCAGAAAAAAACTGATCCGTCTATTGATTACTTTATTTGGTAACTTAGGTTTAGTGTCTTTAAAGATATTGCTTTTGTTTTAAGGGATCTGGAATGAGCGTTTTGAGCGTTTCAACAGTATTTTTGTGGGACATGGGAGCACATCAGTCATATCGAATTGCATTCATTTTTTGAAATACAAATTTTATGACAAATTATTAAAATTTGATATTTTTCACATTTTTGATATATAACAGTCCTAAAGTAAATTTTTATAAATATAATGTCATATTCTTACAGTGTATGTAGCTGGGAGGAAAAGGCGGCGATCAATTGAAAATTTTGACCTTTCATATTGAAGTTATAGATTTTTCCCCTCAAAAAACCTTTTTTTTTGTTTTGGGAAAAAAATCCATACCTTCAACACGAAAGGTCAAAATTTTCAATTGGTCGTCGGCTTTTCATCCCACCTACATACACTTTAAGTATAAATCATCAGATTTATAAAGTTTACTTCGAGTACTGTTAAATATCAAAATATCAATTTTAATAATTTGCCATAAAATGTGTATTACATTGCGAATTTGAAAAAATCTAAATTATTTGATATCATCAGGACATTTTTCGTATTCAGAATGCAATTCGATATGTCTGATGTGCTCTAATGTCCCACAATAAATACTGTCCAAACGTTCATACCCCAGCCCTTAAGTGTATGGATACTTTTTGTGTGCAGTATCATACAATAAGTTGTAAATGGTAGTTTTTTTCGCAAACATTTTTGCAGATTATTTTGTCAACACTTGAATAACATTATTTTAGAATATTTTGCAGCAAGTTTTCAAAAACGTTTTTGAATGTTATTAAAACGTTTAACAACCTTAACATACCCATTATATAGTCCGAGATTAATTTTTTGGACCTACTTTATTCTCTGAAATGTTTTATGTTTGCTGGGTTAGTACTTACCACATCATGATAAAGAGAATTATAAGAAAAGCTGGAATTTCTACCAAACCAAGCAGAAAGAAATTGAAGTATTTGTTTCCTGCTAATTTGGCGCTATAGAGTGACAATCCAAAGTAGACCACACTGTTTACAACCCTGTGTGCAAGAAAAATAAGCAGAATGCTAATTTAGCGCTATAGAGTGACACTCCTAAGTAGACTACACTGTTTACAACCCTGCATGCAAGAAAAATAATTACAAAATTTGGCAAATATACATTTTGTTAACTGGACTTTGCTTTCTCATTTGACACCCTGTTCGTGAAAATCGAGCAAGAATTGATCAAGATATGCACCTCCAACTCCCCAAATCCCAAAATCAAAAGTTGCAATTTCAACGATTTTCAATGAAAATACATTGTTGTATTGCACACAAACACCACATACCAATCAATAAAGCACACAATGTAACAGGCAGGCACAGTTGAATCGATAAATTTTAACTTTTGATTTTGGGATTTGAGGGTATGGAGGCGCATCTTGGTCAATTCTTGCTTGATTTTCATGAACAGGATGTCAAATGAGAAAGCAAAGTTCAATTAACAAATTATCAGGTTGTTGAAGAGCAAGGAGGACTATAACTGACGAGTTTCTTTTTGTGCCTGGTGTAGAATACATTGTAATGCATACCAACACTCATATTGCGCCACTCCAACAAGATCAAAACTAGTATGTGGGGTTTCTTTCATTTGATCTACTTATTACGACTTATAATGGACAGAAAACCTTCATGAGAGTCATTACAAATATTATTTCATAATTTGTAGTGAAATATAACAAATTTTAAATTTCACCTAAATCATATGGCTTTAAGGGATCTAAAATGAGCGTTTATTGCGTTTCGACAGTATTTTTTGTGGGACATGAGAGCACCTCAGACCTATCGAATTGCATTCTGAATACGAAGCATGTCTTTCTGATATCAAATAATTTTCATTGTTTTAAAATCACAATATAATACAAATTTTATGACAAATTATAAAAATTTGATATTTTTCAAATTTTGATATATAACAGTCCTCGAAGTAAATTATATAAATCTAATGACATATTCTTAAAGTGTATGTAGCAGGAGGAAAAGCCGACGGTCAATTGAAAATTTTGACCGTTCATATTGAAGATATGGATTTTTTTCCCAAAAAGACCTAATTTTTGTTGGTGTTTTGGGGAAAAATCCATATCTTCAATACGAAAGGTCAAAATTTTCAATTGATCGTCGGTTTTTCATCCCACCTACATACACTTTAAGTATAAATCATCAGATTTATAAAGTTTACTTCAAGTACTGTTAAATATCAAAAATATCAATTTTAATGGTTTGCCATAAAATGTGTATTGTTACGAGCCGTACTTGACTCAAGGCCAATATCACCTTTTACCCAAATTCACACGAATGCACAACACAAATACACTGTTTGATTAAGCTTACAAAATCTAAGTCTTTAATTGAAAGCCAGTTATGATTGGTACAATATATGACAACAAATGCACATGCATAATAATCAAATATAATCACTCTTTAACTATTTAGTACTTAGCCAGCATTCTTCTTCTTGGTGATCATAAAGTTCTTGCAATGTTCTGGACGACTGATGTAATATATCCTTATTCACTTGTCCTGCGACAATCAGCGAAGTCCTTTGTACACTTGCATTGATAAATCCTTGCGTATAAAATCCTCATACGAAAATGGTGTTACATTCTCCCAAGTACTAAACTCCTTGCGTCGTTCTCCAAACACATTCGTAACTCCTTGCACTGTTCTCCAATACTAAACTCCTTGCGCAGTTCTCCAAATCACTTTACTCCTTGCGCCGTTCTCCAATACTAAACTCCTTGCGCTGCTTTCTCCAAACTGGATGGTGCTATTTCCACCTTTCACACAATATCTTCAGGAAGCAGGACTGCGATGCAGTTGTCCCCACTTATTTTGACAGTTGCGTTGAATCAAAATAACAGACTTCAGCAAGTCAACAGAAGAATATATTTCCTTTCTTGGAAGAAGTACGTTCTCTGACGTATTCTAGATCTTCTCGGACAACACTGGCAAATAGTAGTACTTTGACTACATAAAATATTTCTGGTTTGCAATTTCCTTTCTTTGAAGGAATTGGACTGTAAGCATTTTAGCTACCTAGCCCAGATCAACACTATCAACTGTGAATCATTGTTTACATTTTCTTATTATATACCAAGCCTGGGAAAAACCCCATTCTATTCTGGGCCATTTACTGCCTTCACACTATGCTCAATCTGGGAAATTCCCAAGTCTTACTTATAACATTAACCTTTCTCATTACATCACTTCCTTAGGGGAATTCCATTACATCACTTTCCCTTTACAACCTCATGGGGTTTCCAAATATTCCAAATTAGATATGATTCAACTTGTTTTGCTCAACTTGAGAGGGGAATTCCCCCAAAATGTCATAACTCATGTAACTTTGTAAACAAAGATAAATCATCAAAATAAATTACTGAGGGCACATCACAGTATTAAATTGCGAATTTCAAAAAAATCAAAATTATTTGATATCTGAATGACATTCTTCGTATTCAGAATGCAATTCGATATGTCTGATGTGCTCTCATGTCCCACAATAAATACTGTCCAAACGTTCATACCCCAGCCCTTAATGAAACAAAACAGTATCAATTTAATGTCAGGAAATCGAGTGAATTAGTTTTGACTTACCACACAAAGGACATAATGCATGAATGTTGGCGTATTTTAGGTGTGCGAAATAAATCCAACACACTATACTTGGTTGAATCTGTGTTATCAGCAAAATCTGATGGGAAGAAAATGAATTCAAAAGACCATACATCACATGAATATCAAATTAAAATAGATTATTATAAAAAGGTTTCAACTATTTAATCACAAATCGTCAGGTGACTGCTAATTTGTTGTATAAACCATTTTTGTTATCTCTAATGTAAATCTCTACCAATCTACCTTTTTCATCTATCTTGTCTTGTATATCTGGTGTAAGCATCTCATCTCATCCTAACCAGACACCCCTGTCCCTGGCCTCTGATTAGACAAAATCTCTACCAATCTACCTTTTTCAATTATCTTGTCTTGTATATCTGGTGTATTGTCTTTTTGGGTGGGTGCGGCGTGCCGCACCCACCCTGTATTCTCTGACTATTGACCTACTTTTTCACATGCCGCAGTGTTGAGAAAATATTCGTGCCGGTTATATCCCAAACACCCACAGAGGTGATAGTTTACGGCGAGTTTTGTAATTATTACTTGATTTTGATATGTAAGTAATACGATAAAGTCGTCATAGGCAGTAATGTGTTTGTATTAAAAGAAATAACAAAAATAATTATTTAAGTAATAGAAATACTATTTGGAAATTGCAGCAAGATTTGCAGATGTTTTTATTTGAACAGTACCAGTTCACCAGTTTTGCTAGTTTTCCTAATCTTTGGGCTAAATTAATAGCATCGTGAAGGTCATATATATCATTTTATACTGACAGCTTTGGCATGTACTTATATACAGCTTGTATGTGCATTGTGTTCAGTGTGTACATAGGCTATTTACTTTTCAAATCTTTGATGCTTGTATAAGGTATTATAGACAAATTATTAGAATGCATGTGCACCAGTAGAAATGGCCCAGGTTGAATAAAATAAATAAACATATGAATGAATATTTTATTCCCTGGATTATTTTTGTTGGGACAAAATAATGATATAGTTTGACGCTTTGAAATACAGTTATGTTAATCATGATAAAGTTACAAAAATAAAAAATAATATCGAAATATTGTAAAATCAAACATTTCCCCTCATAAGTTGCAATACAACATATTGAGGAAATTGATATGACAGATTTTTAAACTTTGATATGTAAAGATACCCCAGCCCTGTTGTCTCACCAGAGAAGATGAGCAGAAGTCTTTCTATCTGATGATAAAAAAAAAACTCAAGGTATGATTACGAAAATGTTTTACATAACTATTATCTACAAAAGTTTTATAACCATGTTTTATATAAAATGGCATAAAACGTCTTGTGTTATGATGTGAAGGGTTAATATAAAAACAGGGAAAATCTGTTCCAACTGACCAGCAGAGAACAAAGGATAAGCAATAGATCAGATTAAAATCAGGGAAAATATGACACAACCTCCAATGGGGAATAACAAACGTATAAACGTATAAAGTTAAGAACTCTTTTAACTTTGTTTATACGTTTTGTGTAAGTCCATTGGAAATCGATGTTGTGTCATATTTTCCCTGTTTTTAATTGTGAACTTGACTTACTCATTCTTTCATTTCTCTTGACAATTTTTCATTTGCCCACCCTATTCCTTTTAAAGGAATTTTTATTGTTGATAGAAGCAATTCTACGTATCGTCTTTGCAGCATCTTCATGTTTTCCTGTTGATACCAACCACCGAACAGATTCCAAAATCTCATCTCATCCTAACCAAGCACCGCCTGCTCCTGGCCTCTGATTAGACAAAATCTCTACCAATCTACCTTTTTCATCTATCTTGTCTTGTTTATCTTGTGTAAGCATCTCATCTCATCCTAACCAGGCACCCCCTGCCCCTGGCCTCTGATTAGAAAAATTTTCTACCAATCTGCCTTTTTCATCTATCTTGTCTTGTATATCTGGTGTAAGCATCTCATCTCATCCTAACCAGACACCCCTGCCCCTGGCCTCTGATTCGTCAAAATCTCTACCAATCTACCTTTTTCATCAATCTTGTCTTGTATATCTGGTGTTAGCATCTCATCTGGTATTGTCTTTTTGTTGATGGAAGCAATTCTACGTATCGTCTTTGCAGCATCTTCATGTTTTCCTGTTGATACCAACCACCGAACGGATTCCAAAATCAACCTTAAATAATAAAAGTGTGTTAGAGTGACCAGTGTCTTACAGGATTTTTACAGAGTGGAAAAAGGGGCAAAGTGACTTTTTTTTTTGGGGGGGGCAACATTTGATGAAAATGGCCAAAATATGTCGAAAATCTAAAATGTCGTAGCGACCAGTATCATGGCTCTACACCACTGAGCATGACAGATAAATAGTAAAAATAATGCATGTATAATAGTGCGGTCAAAAGTCATTGAAGGTCAACTTGTAAAAAAGGCTGAAAGTGAAAAAATTGTCTCACATGAACAGTTCAAATCTACTTGCAACCAAACTTGAGTTATTGCTGCAATATGGGAACTTAAATATAGTGGTGTAGTACAGGGTCACTGAGGTCAAAGGTCAAAGGTAAACTTGTTGGATAAATTAATCGCGAAAGGAGGCAACATTTGTGGTTTGAGAACTGCACTGGATATATTTACTTACCAATAATACGGTATGCAAATAAGACATGGTACTGAAATAGCTATATGCATTTTGCGCCAGTTTGGTATTACATATGCAATGCCTGCCAGACTAGACACACCAATTCCCCAGAACACGGTGTTTAATGAGCCCATTATGAGGCGTGCTTCAGTAGAGAACAGTTCCATGACCATTACGAACTGTGTTAACTCAACACCCTGCAATAAATTAGTTATTTAACAGTCTTATTGTCATGAATTTTGGGAATATGCTAAATTAATAGAGAGATTGCGATATTTCATACGCGGCACGTGAACCGCCCGTTTAAACGTGCGTTTGTATGCACGTTTTTAAATGTATTATTGGTTGTATATAGTCGGCCAACGATTTTGGATACAAATGAGTGAATGTTCTTAGTCATCCAGTAGTTTCAAACAGAGTTTTGGAATTAAATCTAATACTGGAACTTACTTTTTGCAACTATTGCTAAGTTGCGTCTGGAACCACCAGACTTCATCAGGCAACTGACCCGTTAGACTGACACGTCTATCACATGACCAGTCCAGCGGGTCAGTTGCCTGATGAAGTCTGGTGGTTCCAGACGCAACGTAGCAATAGTTGCAAAAAGTTGCTCAATTTACTCCTGTTTTTTTCTCACAATTTTAACCCCCTGGGCACTACCTGCCGATCTTACATTGCCTCTGATTGGTCAATTACATGATATCTTCACTTTAATCACCAATCAGAATGGAGCTTTGCAAATAATTCACCCACTTTTTTTTTGCGTGGTGAAATTATTCCAACAATGTTGCTGATTGGGCCAATTAATAATGAAAAGTTCTTTTTGGCCAATCGGCAGGTAGTTCTCATGGGGTTTTAGTTTTACTTACTTGTTCAAAAAATCCGATACAAAACCATATTATAACAAGCCATGGGTAGGAATGGGTGAAAGCCAAAGCTGTACCAAATATTGCTTCAAACAGAAGAGCGCCAAGAAGAACCTTCTTCCTGCCGATGATGTCTGATATCTGACCAGTAAAAATAGAGCCACATAAGACGCCAATGAAGAATATTGACTGCGACATCTCAGCGAGTAAACCACGATGACACACAAGGTCCAGCTGAAACAGAGTGGTTGGTGAGTTTTATGTACTACATGCCGACATGAATCCGTTTTGAGTTTATGTTCCGCATGATTTTATTTGGGAATTAGCGAACAAGGGCAGCATATCATTTTTTAACGGTGATCATCGTCGACCGTACTGCGCTGCACCGTTAGCAAGCCCTGTATGCCACCCTCTTTTGCTTTACCCATCACGCTGATTACAGACCGTTTGCTGATACATTCATTACACTTATAAGCACTATAAAAGGCGAAGGCTAAGCCGCTTGCCGGGCCGCTTGCAAGCAGTGTAAAAGGCACCTTCTGTACCCACTCTGTTGGTTAATGTTACACTAAGGTTACTCCTGTTATCTTGCCCTGCGGGGCCATTCTATATTGAAACTCCATTAGTAAAGAACTCAACTAAGTGAGTCTAAGGCTTCGACCTGCCAGCACTGCGGCCTTGATGTTATTTGTTGATACTGGCAACAAAAAACATCAAGGCCACAGGGCAGTCAGGCCCGAGGCCGGAGACTCCCATAGTAGTTGAGTTCTTTACAAATGGAGTTCCAACATGTATCCCATATTTTCCCTCATTCTTCAAGCCCTGGGACTAATTTATATTTTAAAATTGTTTCTTTGTAACCCTGCACGTGTTCTGTGCTAACCTTCAAATGCCCCAACCATAACCTGAACCCTTTTCGGACTAATAATTGTTACACAATTTGATTTATACAACATACCTCCATAACAATGGTAGTCTCATTATATAGCGGTTCATACTGCCATCCATTGCCGCATGCTACAGTGCTATTGTCTGATATAGTACCATTCTGGACCTCATACATCTTACACTCTGCGTATTCAGGGTCGCCATTAGAAATGTCTGCTGGAATACTTTCATCAAGTGTGTACCCTGGGGTTTCCTGATAAAAACAAAAGAATGGAATTTTTTTATCGAAGAAAACCAATTGTGCCTCATTATCGAAAACTAAATTACTCAATTTCCGAAGAGATATTTGCAGTCTTCCTTAAATTATGTTTCCTTACAGCACCTGAACGTTTTGTGTAACACTTGTGTAATTACTGGCCACATAAGCCGCTACAACGCCAAAATGTTTTAAGAGAGCAAAATATGCTCATGGTCAAGTTAAGGGATTATGCTGAACCAAGCACCTATTGGCGAACTAAAAGAAAGAATCTACCAGTCGCCCATGGTTTGAAGTAGTAATTGATGCGAGACAAGGATGCGTCATTTCTCCAAGCCTATTCAACATGGTATATCTAGAATTTGTGATCAAACATGTCAAAGGTGTCCAGAATGCAGATGGGCCACATAATACATGTACATAAACAACATCTGCTATACAGATCTGTACATCCTACAGTACAAAAAGGGAAAAATCGGTCTATCCCTGGTGTCTGGCTTTAATGGACAAGAAAAGGAGTCAGTTTGCGTCTGACGTCTGGGCAAAGGCGCGACTTGATTGGTTGCTGACCTGCGCAGTTTGGCATTTTTAGTCTGCCTGACAGAACGTCATACACAAACTAGTCTTTTTAATTCAGTCTTCAATTATATATTATTGAGGGGCGTCGCGGCTGCGGCAGGTTCGCTTCGCTCGTGCTATTCGATAAAAAAAGACAAATCTTTCGAAGAACATACAATATCATTAAGAAAAATAATAAAAAGAAGGGCTAAGAAGGGCACCCAATATTGAGCCTTGAGGAACACAGAGGCCTACACAAATGAAATTTAATTCATTATTGAACTCAACATAATTATTGTTTTCTCTTCGTAAGATCGCTCATGACCACTCCAGAATGGTGAAGTTTCGCAATGAGATTTGATCGTAAAACGTAACGGAGACGATCCTGTATAAACAGTGATCGGAGTGCCCATCTCTCTTTCATTGGCGATTGGGCCAGACACCTCCATGTAATGTTGCTATAGGGGGATCGCTACACCTCCTCTACAGCGAGTCTGTTACCCTCCCAGCATTTAAGAATGCCGGTACCCATTTAATTAAACACCTGGGTGGAGAGGAGTAATCGAGATAAAGTGCCTTACTTAAGGGCACAACACGATGGCGTCGACTCGCCGGGGCTCGAACCCGCAACCTTCCGATTTTGAGTCAGTGCCCGTTCCGCTAGGCCACCATGCTCCATACGACTTGATCGTACCGAAATCCTATTCTGTTTTGGACACCTTTACAGTTAAAGCATGCATGTAACAATGGTTTCAATTGGACCTTCATTTTTAAACTTTATCCCTCAGACACCCCTCTGTAGGATTAAAAACCAAGTGCATGCCAGTTTTCGCTTCGGTTTTGCACACGAAATTGCGTACATAAATAGTGTAAAAAAGACCCACCAAATGGTCTCAATCGGACCTTCATTATGAAAATGTTTCCAATCCTGAGGGGGGGGGGCCACATCCCCCCTCAGACACCCCCTGCTTCGCGGCCATACTTTGGTGATCCCACCAATCCTAAATTAGTGGCTTCGCGCCTGCAAGGAAATGGCCATAATAGCCTACATGTCTGTCTCAATTCTTTTATTTATTTTAAACAGTATAGTTTCATAGTATTTTAATGGTTTCTTTTTTATCGAATAAAATAATAGAAATGCAATTGTTATGACCTTGCAATGAAACGGCGGTTCATCTGTTGTAAATACTAAACTAAACATCTGACATGCTGGTAGAATAGTTCCTGGTATCGTCAACAATTATGGCCATACTATTATTTTAGGGCCGGATTTACATTTTTTGGGGCCTGGACCAGATCAAAAGTTCAAAATTCCGAATTTTCTTTAAAAAATAATTAAAAAATATACAGTACAAACAAGCCTAGTATTGGTTCAGTAGTTCTTGGGATAGTTTTGATACATTTTTGGGGGCCTGGACCAGATCAAAATTCCAAATTTTCTTTTAAAAATAATTTTGAAATGTCAGAATTGTACAGTACAAACATGCCTAGTACTGGTTCAGTAGTTCATGGGATAGTTTAGAAAACATATCTAAAAACTTACCTTGCAATGAAACGGCGGTTCATCTGTTGTAAATACTAAACTAAACATCTGCCATGCTGGTAGAAATGTTCCTGGTATCGTCAACAATAGCCATACCATTATTTGGTATCTCCCAAAATTACCAAGATAGCGATAAATTGCATCCACATCCATTGTTTTATCATTAGAGCTGAATCACCTGATAATCTAAATGTTTAATAAAATCCAAGCAAGAGACCCTTTCTGGTTCAAAAAATGCGATACCATACGCTTGTGATAACTGTAAAGTTCTAGTTCAAATGATGCAGTTTGACATAATGTATTTCAAATCCTTTTCAGTGCTTTTCATCAAACTCAACTTTATAAGTTGTTTCAGTCACTCAAGGTTATCTGAAATATGATAAAAAAAGTCAAGTGACAAAACACCGGTCGATTCTCTCTCGTTTCTATATAAAAACCTGAGACGAAAATACAGATAAAAACCTGAAAACATTACTACAATGATCAGGGTTAGTGGTTACTAAACTGTAGATGCATAATACACTAGGACCCACAACATGTTCATCTATCAGGGCACAGTTCTTAACCCCAATACATTTACACATTCATTGAATGACCTTTGAAAATGTGGGTGCAAAAACTCATACTCTGCAACTTGAGGCCAAATTTTGTACTATGATTGTTTTATTGAGGTTATTGGACTATGTCATTGAGATGAGGACATTGTGGTCCATAGTGTATGCCGTGGCAGGTGCTTTACATTACATTACAGATCACCCCAGTTCTATTCCTACTTGAACTCGATCAAATAAAAAAAAAGTGAACATTTGACAAGTCTTTTGATTTGAGGGTATGTATAGGTCAATGGTAATGACTGTAGTTTCGGTCACAACCAGCCAGGTTGTACTCTTTCGTCACTAAAAAAACATTAAAGGTGAAGTTCACATGGCTGACAGGAGTTAATGCAGATTAGGTCGCATTACAACAGACTACCCAGCAAACACAAAACGTTTTCGACATAAATCGTTATAAAGGTTATAAAATGTTGTCAGAAAACGTTTAAATGTTGGGTTATGTAAAGGGTATATAAAGGGTATAAAACGTTTTCATAACATTAAAAAACATTTGTTGATAACCTTCTGCAAATATTTTAACATAATGTTATTTAAATATTTGGCAAAAAGATGTTTGCAAAAAATAGTTTTACAATAACATTTTGAAAACATTTTAAAAATATTGTTGTAGTGTTTTTTCATACAAAACGTTTTAAAATGTTTTATAACCCGACATTATTTTTATGTTATTAAAACGTTTTTGCTTAAACCAAAACCCAAAATATAACTTGTTTAAAACGTTTTAAAACGTTTTTGTGTTTGGTGGGTACTGCTCTTTAGTCCATGATTAGATCAAGTTCAAATGACCTTTCAATACTCTTTCAATAATGTTTTATAACCCGACATTATTTTATTGTTATTAAAACGTTTTTGCTTAAACCAAAACCCAAAATATAACTGGTTTAAAACGTTTTAAAACGTTTTTGTGTTTGCTGGGTACTGCTCTTTAGTCCATGATTAGATCAAGTTCAAATGACCTTTCAATACTTTTTCCATGCCAAGTGTATATTTTCCGGAGTGTTATTCTGGGAAAACGGTACCCAATTCTATTTAGTTTATTGTTTTAATTTATATCATAATTAAATAGCTCTATATTTTGGGTTGTTTCTGGAAATACTGCAAAATCTTTCAACTGTTTGTATTATGCACAAGTGGAAATTATATTTGAATTCCGCAGGTGGTATAGCCCCATTCAAAATATACGGTTAGCAGTTATAAATTGAAAAACAACATACTTACAGTGTGGTACATTGTCGTACCCCAACGGTTTTAGAGTAAGATAATTTTGCTTTGACACCACATAACAAATTTAGAATTGTTTGTGAAGATTTCATGATTGTGTGTTAATCCAATGGCGACCTCAAAAATGGCGATATCGCATCCGCCACCACCTGGAAATTCCGAGTGGACATTAACACTGCCCCCAAGTGATTCACATTAGTTAGTATGGCATATCCTCCAATTTGAGGCGTTTGCGTGCAGTGTTGAGGGTCACACACTGATACAGAATTCAAATCTTACTCCTGTTTGTGCTAATAATATAGACCGTGGAAAGCCTTAATGTTGTAGTATATCTAGAAATAAGCCAAAATAAAGAGCTATTTATTATAAAAGACATTATTTTACGAATAAAAAGGTGAACAGAGTGTATTTCCAAAAAATACAATCTAACCCCGCAGAATTTATATACTTGGCATAACCTGCATCAACTCTGGTGGGCTAAGGGCTGTGCAATAATTATGAGCCTGGGGGAATTTCAAACGGCTCGCCAAAAATCGCTTTTCCCCTCTCTCTCGGCCCGCCAAAATTCGCAAAGATGTATAGCAATGAATTGCTGCAAATATTATTATTACGATTAAGAAGCGAGATTATAATGAAAGACAGAGATAAGAAGACTAGTTCGCGTCTGAAATTCTGACAACAAGACAGAAAATGACGTACTGCGCAGGTCGGCAACCAATCACGGCGCGCCTTTGCCCTGACGTCAGACGCAAACTAGCCTTCTTATCTCTGTCTTTCATTATAGGCCTATCTCTTGAACTTGGCAGGTAATTTTGAGTTGAATCGAAAATTTTCCGTAAAACTTGAAACTTCTTGATATTAATTCGTCAGGATTTTAATCAAATTTGATGCTACATTCCCAGAAGCTGTTCATACCTAAGCTTATCTATATACTATATTAGCAATACTCACAATCGCAGTTTTCGCAATGAATAATTTATGTAGTCCACACGATGAACAACTTCCAATGATAGCCACTTTAGTATTCTGAAAATGTTTCACCAAGCTGAGAAGATTGACATCTATTAGACGAAAATTTGCAGCAAAGCAGTCTACCATGTGTAGAAAAACCCATGTGGCACGGCGGCGTAGCTTGAAGGTTGGTTGCTTTATAGAAAGCCCATGTGACGCAGTTTTAAGGTTTATATAGTTGCCTTATACCTTGATCATATACACTATATACCTTGACTCCCGACTTGACTCGGATTTAACGGCGCGATGAGAATAACCTAGGCCTGTTTAAAATGACTGTATGTAGGCCTATAGATCACGAAATCGGATAAGTGATCATTTGTAAATATCATCTTTATTTGTTTAACCTGGTTTAAGCCTGTCAATTGTTTGATGATTTTCACATTAAAATTATTGTTTATCAGTCGACATATTAAACACAAACCGGTACAAAGTTCTGTAATCGATGTTTATCATATCAAAATTAGGCCACGTATCACTTCACGTATTGGATATATCCCGCTTGACGCGTGTCTGTTTACCACGATGGGACGGGAAATATTTTCCCACCTAAGTCTATTTTTTGGTGCAAAAAATGCCTATCTGCAATATAGCTGCCCTATAGACAATTTTCCCAACTAGGTTTTTCTTGCACCACACGCTCAAAGTATAGGTCTATTGCAGGGCTTCCGAAATTGTTTTTGCTGTGACCCAAAAGACTCCCAAATTCATGAGAAAAATATGGCCACACTGCACGTCTATATAATACAAATGTTGTTATGGCCGAAACTAATATGAATTGTATGCCTGTTTATATGCCTGCTTCCGATAACAAAGTTCCGAGAATCTGAAACGGAAACCATAATTATTTTAATTTAAATATAACGCATTCTTTATATCAAATTGAGGCTTTTTTTTTTTGCTGTTGAAATTTTTTTTTTATTTATTCATTTATTTATTTTTTGTTTCTTTTTAGTAAATATCTGCGATGATGAAGTGCTTTCGACCCAATTTTGGTTCGCGACCCACAGTTTGCGAAGCTCTGATCTGGGGGTTAACTGTATGGACCGTCCCCCCTGATCAAAATATTGGGGGCGGGGGGTCATCACCCTCCCCCGATGATCTACGCCCATTGAAGCTCATGGACCTCTCTGCAAAACAGTTCATCATCTCCTGGTCAACGGACTCTTCAGTGGCACACAGCCCAACCTGATTTTGTTAATGCTTTACATAATTTTCTTGTCCTCTTGTCTGTCCTCTTTGGGAGTCTCCTTAAGTGGAAGTGCCAGTAATGGAAATTATACTTCTATATTTACTCAGTATGTTACTTTCCACAAGTCCAACATGTAATCTAAACAGCAATTGTGAGTTTAAAACTAGTAAATAACATTCACGTTTTTGTCCGAATAATTTCAGAGTTAACATACTCCGTCATCAGCGGTGTGATACTGGTGAATGCCTGATGTATGTCATTCACCAGTATCACACCGCACACCGACATCGCCCGGTTAATAATTACATTATACAGCCAGAGACACTGAAATGAATACCCGGGATCGATACACGTAAATGTGCTATGCACGATTGATATTCAGACGATAAATCTTTTGATACCGGGGTAGAAAATGATGAATATCTCCGTAAATGATTTCGTATAAAGAAACCAGATCTGGTTCCTTGCACTTGAACATATATGTTCAACGGATATGATAGTCGTTAGCTTGCGTCTTGAGAAAGAAGCGTGCGTCTTGAACTCATAAACTGACAAAATATTATGATTTTCTGATGTGAGCACTCACTCACATGGCGTATACATGTTCACTTACACACTAGAGAAGTCAATTACCGAGGTATTGACAGTAGCCTTAGTCGGGATGTCCCTCGGCTCATTATGCGTCTTAAAGGTCGACACAAAATGGCCATGCGTGGCTGTGGATTCAACCTACCATGGCGATTTCTGCCATGAAGATATCGGGGCGATGACACTGTGCACCGCTGATGACGGAGTATGTTAACTCTGAAATTATTCGAAAAAAAAACGTGAGTGTTATTGACTAGTTTTAAACTTTTATTTGATGTCTACTACCAACACGTATAAATCTCTACACTCTCAGAAATTATGAAGTTGAACAAGATTGTTCAAGTGTAAAACACTTAAAGGTCAGTGCTTGTAATCTGAAATTGGCGAAACAGAACGATCTTTGAAAGCCAGATTCCTTGAGCACTGTTGTCCAAGCTCCAGTTCGTCAGAAGTCTCCAGGCACATCCATGTCGAATCCCTGGGACACCAATGGACTTGGACAAAGTCAAGATCCTCGACCGGGAACTAAAGTATTTCGAAAGGGGGGTTAAAGAGGCCATCTACATCAGACATGTCAAAGTCAACTAACCATCACTCAACCGTGACGGGGCCGATACCAGGTACCAAGAGTCTACGACCAAGTGTTGGGGTCAAGTGTCCAAAAGGTCATTGATCCCAAACTTGGATTGCCAGTCTCCCAATGAAGGTCGAAGTTACGACCGAAATTTTGAGGTATGTCTAATGTTGTGTTGAGATCAAAAGTTTAAAATCATTAATTAAGATTGTTGAAATCTGAGTGTTCAATTCAAAAATTATTATCCATATCCACGCGTCCACAAATAGTTTGAAGAAGAAAACAAAATCAGCAGCATTATTTCCCAAATCTCCGCATCTCGCTGCCAAGACGTTATTGATATAGTCTGTGGCAAAACTTGCACGCCATTTCATTATTATACACAATAGTTTTAATATAAACTTCATCTCCTGACCATCAACCGACTTTTCAAATCCTTTATGGCACACAACCAAAACCTGATTTTGTTAATATTCTGCGTAACGTTCGTCTCCTCTTGTTTGCAGTCTCCCTGCGTTTCTGTCTTTTCTGATGTCAAAGATTCTACGATAGCGATACCTTGCCTCTTCCTGGCAGCAATTGTCTGTTTTGATATAAAACGAACAAAAAATAGAGAGAATTATATTTCATTTGTTTGTTTAACATGATTAATGAAAGTAAAAGGTGATTCATAGACGAAGTAATCGTACAATAAATGGTAACCTAAAACTTTGTTTAACTATGTCCACGCGGGTGTTGACTGCAGACGACAAGTTTCGATTTTCTGTTTTCATTCTACATTTTCATGACCATATGTGAAACAGAATGAAAAATATTGGTTCAGTGGTTCTTAAGATAGCTCTTGATATTTTGTGAAAACTTTTTATGTTGAAACCTATGATTAGCATGCAGAGCATTATTAAAGGGGGTATTTCGTGATCCTAGCATCCTCTTTTTATGACATTTTTCAGTACATATCCACGAAAAAAGCATATTCCCAAAATTTCAGTTGATTCCTATTTTGCGTTTGCGAGTTATGCATGATTATGTGTATTACACTGCTCCATAGACAATACGTTGTAATTTCGTTCTGGTGCACCAGAACGAAATTCAAATTTCGCGATATCTTTGCTAAACGAATTAATCTGCAAGAAATATTTTGTACATAAACATTGAGAAAAGTGGGGGGATGAGGCTGTGGATCACGAAATGCCCTTTTAAAATCCAAGTATCTTTTGTTTGTGTGTGTGATCATACGCATCCATTATTTTAATTTTTGCTGACGGGACCCAGGTTGAACAGAAACAACGAGATATGTCGAACGGATGGAATTATCCGACAGCTACTTTCAATGTTTACAATGAAAATCGTGCCAGGATAGAAACATTACTTACATTACATATACTTAATTATCATCATCTATAGTTTCATTTTTATTGTTTACTCAATTATATCTTGACACTTTGCTTGTCTTAAACTACAGGCCGTTTGAGGCGAGCGATCGCTCACAAAAACTCAATTTCTAGCAATTTTCCACCCGCCATAGACACTAAATATCGCTCGCTGCGAATCACCCAAAATGGAATCCAATTACATTCAAGTTTCAGCACTTTCCATGTATTTGATTCATCGTAAAATACAGTGAGTTAGTGTGATCTTTCAGACCTGGAGAGTGATTCGACCACTATAGAGAGTGAATCAACCACTCGCCAAGCATTATTTATGCTAGCGATGCTTGGCAATGCTTGCACTGTAAGTTTCAGTATTTTCAACGAAGAAACAAACAAACAAACAAACAAACAAATAGTATCTTACAAGATGCATCCAAACATAATCAATGTCATTCTTCAGATCACTGTAGGAAGACAACGGGTCCATTCCTAATGCATCCTTACTTATGTTCCTCATTAGTCGTTTATTTCTCGCATCTTCCATATGAAACATGGTGAATCTTTTGTTGTTACGACTTCTTAATTCAGCTGAGCACTAATAGGCCAGATGTTATTGTGTTAGTATCTCCTCAAGTTATCAGGCTATTCCAGGTAATAAATGCACACCCTTATAGAGGAGTTTTCGGACTTTTTGACCAGTTATTATTGCTGGAAATCCAGACTCTCAAAGTGTCTTAATACTGTAACGCGGAGCGTTATCTTTCCCTTTCATGTATTTCTTAAGGGCGTACTACACCCATATATTGGTTTGATTGGTCTAAATAAATATTTTTTCATTTATAGCTAGGCGATATATGCACGGATCATGTGAAATAAAAAAAAATATGAAAAAAAGAAGAAAAAAGTGCTTTTAAACAATTGTAGTAAGTCATTTTAGCCCTATATATATTTAGTTTACTGTATCCTAGTTACTCAGATGCGTGTTTCATAACAAACCATGATTTATTCTATTCAGCATGTTCAAGTAGGGTACATGAATAGAATACATTAAATCCTTTGTTATACTCTCTATAGAAAATCTAGTGGTGCATGCAAAAAATATAAACACTTACACAATGGATGTATAGTCATTAGTCAATAATATTATAATGTGTTGTTAGGAGAAGAAAAGGCTATTAGGTCACCGTATGTCAGGTTATAGGTCAATTGGTTCAGGTCAAATTTAAGCATCAATTTTGAATACACATGTGAGAGTTTGTGATATCATAATGAGGAATAATTTTGATATTCTGTCTTTAACTGGATATATATCGAGAAGTGCAAGGTGGATATACTAATATACCTTGGGATGTAAATGGTGAGTACAATTTAGAATGCCTAGTTGCGATGGATTTCACAAATAAATATAAAATAGTTACCAAAATCACAAACGTTAAGCTTACGGAAAACTACCCAATATGGTGGTATAGGTGACAAGAAATACAATTTTTTCAACATTGCTGTAGTATGGTTGTGGTAACCTGTTACCTGTGGCTTAATTAAGTTTCAGTGAAATAATGTCGCAAGTTAAAAATACAAAATATAGCTCAACATTGAAAATAGAAGCATTTTAACCAGTTCCTTTTTGATAGTTGTGGAGCACCAAGTTCATGAAGTCATAAAAGAAATCAGGAACCACTTATTCCCATTTTACATATCAACTTTATTTCCCTAACGTGTTAGCAACACATATCCAAAATTTTAACGAAATCCGTTGATAGTAAGCTTTCCAAAATGAAGTGAATTTAAATCATCAGTGATGTACCACCTTTTGGCTTCTACTTTTAAAAGCATGTAAGCTACGTTGATACCGATGCCACCAATAAAACGAGAAGATTTGCCCCTTCATTTTGCATACCACTTTGTCCATTTTTGTGTGTGTAATTTCTTCACAAAATGCAAAAAAATGCAAAAAAAAATCAATGGGTGTAGTACCCCCTTAAGTCCCAACGTTTTACTTCCGTGTTCATAAAGTCTTACTAATTGATGATATAAATATGTTAAACCAAGGTAAATCTCTACAAAGCAGAGATTTATCTTATCCCCTTATTAAGTGATTTGTCTTATCCCCTTTTTTGTTATATGATGTTTGGCTAATTATGTGCCCGGATTATATGATTATTCCTTTTAGTGCCAGGTTATACATGATGGTATGGCCGGAATGTTATGGTAATAATTAGAAATATTAATATTTAGTAAGGAATGGTTAGTTAACATGACAAATAAATAGTAAAGAATAATTAACGTAATAAATGATAATTTATGCAGTCTTTGAGAGATGACACGTCGCCATCACTTGGACCTGGGATCTCCGTGTTTTCACTAGTCTGTAACACGTAGTCAGTAATTACTAACTGAGTTCTCCCTTCTCCACGGTGTCCCGACTCGGCATATAAACTTTATAATACGACCAAATACGCAAATATTTGCAATCAAAAAATCCTAACATGATGCAGTCATGTCTATAGTAGAATTCACTAGGACCTTTGCAGGACTTAAACCCCATTAAAGCTATTAAACCAAGATAACACTCATTGAAAACAGCTCAACTGATTAAATCAGATCTTCTCTGCATGCTTGTGCACATGTGTCTGTTTTACCAGAGAAGATGAGAATTGTTTTTTCATCTTCTCTGGTTTTACCTGTGCGGTATCGCAATGAGCTGGTATGATGGTTTCAGTTGGGTAACCGATTATAAAGGAAACGCAAGGTAACAATGGTATGTTGGCCTTTGTTCACGAAATGAGACAATGGTCTGCTTTTTGTTAACCAGCATTCTTGAAAATGAGCAACATAATGATTGTTGACTTAATACGGTTTGGAAATAATTTCTTCATATTTTTTGGTGTTATCTGTCGTTTACATATCCTTCCTAAAACACCAAAGTACGAATATTTCCAAACATCTAAATTAGCTAAAAATTTAGGACATGTTACAAAACTATATTTTCTAGAATTTAAGAAGAATACTTTTAATATTGGCTGGTTATTTTTCACACAGCGACGCACAGTGTCATCGCCCCGATATCTCCATGGTAGAAATCGCCATGGTAGGTTGAATCCACAGCCACGAAAGGTCATTTTATTCCGACCTTATGAGACGCATATAATTAGCCAAGTGACCTGACTAAGGCTACTGACAATAGCCGGGGTAATTGATTTCTCGCTGTGTGAGTAAGCTTGTATACGACATTGCGGTCAATTGTCATACTGCCTCCACTGGAGTAGTGAGTGCAGATTATAGCCTGCGCGCTGTAGTCCATACAAGACCAACGCAATATAAAATTAGCGATTTTGGTCAGATTTTGAGTTCAAGACTCACGGCCGTTTCTCAAAGCGCAAACTAACGACTATCATATCTGTTCAACACGTATTTTCAAGTGTATGAGACCAGATCTGGTTTCTTGAGACGAAATCATTTACGGGAGATATTCATCATTTTCTAACCCGGTATCCGAAGATTTTCGTCTGATATCAAAATCGTGCATAGCAATTCAAGTGTATCGATCCCGTGTATTCATTTTAGTGTCTCTGCTGCACCAAATAATTATTAGCCAGGCGATGTCGGTGTGCGACGTTAATTAGGCAATGTACTATTACCTATAACATACACTAAAACACCAAAGTACGAATATTTCCAAACATCTAAATTAGCTAAAAATTTAGGACATGTTACAAAACTATATTTTCTAGAATTTTAGAAGAATACTTTTAATATTGGCTGGTTATTTTTCACACAGCGACGTTAAGGTTGGTCTGAACCCTGGAATTATGGAAACTTTGGGGCCTCATAACTGCTAAAGTGTTGGTGTAAAGTATATAAAAGTATACATATTTAGAATGGCAAATACTTGTTAAGTTCGTCTGTGAGGTCAAATTTGGCCCAAAATGCTCATTTTTGGCCCAAAATCCCAAAAAACGTTTTTTTGCCCACTTTTTTTTTCGTGGAACGTAAAAAAAAATTCTTGGGCCAAATTTTTTTTAAATTAATTTTTAAAAACTAGACAAAAATATCTAGGGACCGTTTTTTTTATTTATAAAACAAACATACCGCATTTCTTTTATTGAAAATTTACTCCTCTGTAGAGGGGGTGCATTTATTTTCTGGAATAGCCCATTCCATAATGGAGGCTCATTGTATGGGTAATTGAAATTTCAAACTACCCACCATGTTAACGATGATTGGCGTGATCAAGAAATGTGCTTATTCTTGAAGTTCTCTCTCATTATCGTATTGTTTCGAAACGCATAATTAAAGTTGTGTGTTTCATAATTATTATTTATATATATTTTCTTCTCTAAATGGGCCAGCAAATAGGACATGGAGAAAATATTTCAGCTGCATACTTCTTAAAATGGTCATTTGAATAATAAATGTAAAGATATATGCATCTATCGCATGAGAATTATTATTAGTGCGTACATTTAAAGAAACATTGTTGCGATGGTTTAATTTGTGGAATCAAACTGACGTACCCGAATAGGCTTTTACTCGAGAAATGTTAATGTAAATGTCGTTATTGACCTTGACGTCAAGGCGTCGGCACGAATGATTCACTATACCTTGCTATCTGTGTTATAGTGCTTTGCCAGATTGTTCTCTTTTTTTGCTAGCCTCCCAGCTTCCATCAGGGTCTTGATGCAATCTGTCCATCTCTTGGCGGGTCTTCCTTTGGTCGTTTTGGAAGTATGCTGGCCTCCAGGAAGGTTTTAGGGGTATCTTGTGTTTAGCATTCTTAAGATGTGTCTAATGAACCGCAGCCATTATAATAAAATGAACAAAAAGAAAACCTCTTACAGAAGCCTGTTTCTAAGAAACAATTGTCACTCTCAGAAGGTTGTTTGGTAAGATCTGTCTTATCACTTGCAGAACATGTTTTGTTTTAGCTAATCACTGATAGCAACTAGCCCCTAATTGGGGGGGGGGTCAAACTTAATAATACAAGTATAAGTATATTTAAAATATAGCTCAGAACAAAACCATGCAGGAACCATGTATGGCCTACCATTAAGGGAACAACCCAAAAGTTCGATGAAGCCCTATAAACGAAAGTCCTTTCGTTAGGGAGGGAGGTTGATCTTTTTTTAGGTTTTTAAAAATTTTACAATTTTAGTATTTTCTGAAGTACGATATTGACATTTTACAGTGGTTGCTGTAAATAAAATAGAATTATTGTTTCTTAAACGTGATTAATATCCAAGACGCTATGACACCACGATTAGTAATTTTCCTACCGGGGGTGACACTCTTCGTTAGACCTGGGTCAATATTCATATTGTGGGTCCTTTTCATATCTTGCGACCCCCGAGATCCCCCCCCAGTGGGGTCAAATGAAAAAGATAAAAAGTACAGAATATAATAAAAAAATAATTTCCCCACCGGGGGTGCTACTCCTCATAAGACTCTGGTAAATATTCCTATTTTGGGTCTCTATCTCGAAATGCCAAGAAGGTGTGACCCCCGGGTAACAGTGGCATACCACATGAGGTATCCGTGTTCTATAAGCTGCATATCCTATCAACGACTGCTATACCTTGTTTAGGACTTTCAAAAGAAGTACCTGCATGTGCAACCATGACTGTTTCAAACTAACCCACTTAGGGTCAAAGGTCATTAAGGGGGGTAAAATTTTAGAAATACATTTTCTGAACATCTGAAGGGGTATAATAGGCCTACAGGGCTCAAACTCTGTGACAATAAACTTACTGACCAGGGGAACATTTTGGAACGCTATTCAGGGGTCAGGTCAAAGGTTATCTGGGTCAAATCATATAATTTAATTTTCTGGGCATCTATAAGGAGTATGGTACTCAAACTCGGTGTGGTGACAACAAACTTCATGACCAGGGGAACATTTTTGGAACATTTTGCAGGGGTCAGTTGTTATTTCCATGGTACGATGTGCCTTAATAAATAATCGGCGAAATTATATTAGTTTGAAAGCGAAAATATTTCACTAATAGACAAAATTCTAATTTTAACACCAGAATTATGTTTAAAAGATGTGGTTTTATCTGACATTACTGAAAAATGGAGTATCGAACGACTGCTTCCACCACGACTATGCATAACAATAAAAAGTGCAGCTGCAGGTCAGTAGCGTTTTGAGTGAGTCCATGGTAATGGAAACTGGCCTTCAGATATTCTTTATTACCAACTTCTATTATTATGCGGCATTAAATGTCGGCTCAGCGATAACAAAATTATAATGACAATTGCAATATATAATAATAATGCTAAATCTGTGTCAGAATGCTACATGAAAGACGACGTTTAACATAATTAAGAAAGCGATCAGATTGATGATTACAAGCCGACGACGGATGTCGGCTTGTTCTGTCTCTTCTTAATTCTTCTTACAAGCCGACGACGAATGTCGGCTTGTTCTGTCTCTTCTCAATTCTTCTTTCTTTCTTCTTACAAGCCGACGACGGATGTCGGCTTGTTCTGTCTTCTTCTAATTCTTCTTTCTTTCTTCTGGCAACCTCGTGACATTTTGCGTGACTTGCCACGTTTCGCCCTAGCTCTCTTGTGCTTCGACAGATTTCAACCATACTTGAGCCAAATGACCACTGGACTAGGCCAAACCTTACATTTGACTTTGACCTGACTGTGACCTTTGACCTTGACCTTATGGCCAAAAATATTGATTTCACAAAAATGCTACTCCTTCCACAAATTACATGCAATGATCATGTGACTCATGCATATGAATCAACATGTGGCAGTGCTTAAAACTTCCTAAAAAGATTGAGGTCAAAGGTCATTAAGGGGTCATTTCCGGTGAAAGTCTGAAAAATTTGTAAAAAATATTCAAAAAATCACTGTCTTTACAAATTATATAGCAGAGCGTCGCCATTAGCGCACATGCATTGCTACTAGCCAGGGTCTTTAGGATGCCTACAGTTTTGGGCTCAAAGGTCATTAAGGGGTTACTTCCGGTCAAAAACGAAAATTATCAAAAATGTTTAAAAAAATTTTATCTCAAAATGTAAACAGACCAGAATAATATAACCAACATACATGAATAAGTGTTCCCTGATGTATGCATGGTATTTTTATTTTGGGGTCAAAGGTCATTAAGGGTCACTTTCTGTTTTAGCTGAATAACTTCAAGAATTTTTATCTCAAGAACTAAACAAGTTAGAATTTTTAATTAAAATTGGAACAATGCATTTTGTCGGTGTACACAAGGTTTTTTTTTTTTCATTGAGGTCAAAGGTCATTAAGGGGGTCAAAAGGTCAATCAAAATTTTCAAAAATCAAAATCCATGTATAAGTTCCGATTAAGCTGAAATTCACCAGGAATATTTCTTATGACCTCCTAAGCACAATGCAAGAGCAGTTGACCCCATCCGTAACCCAGGGGTCAAGTTATAGGGGTCAAATTGCGGCTTGTATCAGCGTCTGTTGACTCTAGTTTCTTTCTTTCTTCTGGCAACCGCAATCAACTGCATGTAGCTCCGCAAGGATTGACAGATTTCAACCAAAGTTGACCCAAATGACCATTGGGCTAGGCCAAACCTTCCATTTGACTTTGACCTCGTTGTGACCTTTGACCTAGCTATAATGGTCAAAAATGTGATTTCACAAAAAATGCTACTCCTTCCACAAATTTCATGCAATGATCATGTGACTCATGCATATGAATCAACATGTGGCAGTGCTTAAAACTTCCTAAAAGAATTGAGGTCAAAGGTCATTAAGGGGTCATTTCCGGTCTGAAAGCTAAAAATATTCAAAAAATCACTGTCTTTACAAAATATATAGCAGAGAGTCGCCATTAGCACACATGCATTGCTACTAGCCAGGGTCTTTAGGATGCCTACAGGTTTGGGGTCAAAGGTCATTAAGGGGTTACTTCCGGTCAAAAACCAAAAATGTTCAAAAAATTTTTATCTCAAAATGTAAACAGACCAGAATAATATAACCAACATACATGAATTAGTGTTCCCTGATGTATGCATGGTATTTTTATTTTGGGGGTCAAAGGTCATCAAGGGGTCACTTCCTGTTTTTAGCTGAATAACTTCAAGAATTTTTATCTCAAGAACTGAACATGTTAGAATTTTTTAATTAAAATTGGAACAATGCATTTTGTCGGTGTACATAAGGTTTTTATTACATTGAGGTCAAAGGTCATTAAAGGGGTCAAAAGGTCAATCAAAAATTTTCAAAAAATCAAAATCCATGTATAAGTTCCGATGAAGTTGAAATTCACCAGGAATATTTCTTATGACATCCTAAGCACAGTGCAAGAGCAGTTGACCCCATCCGTAACCCAGGGGTCAAGTTATAGGGTCAAATTGCGGCTTGTATTCAGCGTCTGTTGACTCTAGTTACCTAGCCGGGACACCGGCTAGGTCTTGTGATGCTATCGGATCTTTCTTACCTAGCCGGGACACCGGCTAGGTCTTGTGATGCTATCGGATCTTTCTTCTTTACCTAGCCGGGACACCGGCTAGGTCTTGTGATGCTATCGGATCTTTCTTCTTTCTTCTTTCTTCTGGCAACAAATTTCAAAATGCTTCTTCTCCTACATGTTACATCCTACAATGACGTCACTTGCACATATGCATCGGCTATATCCAGTGTCTATAGGATATTCACAAATTTGGGGTCAAAGGTCATTAAGGGTCATTTCCGGTATAAAACCAAATATCTTCAAAGTGCTTCTTCTCCTACATGTTACATCCTACAATGACGTCACTTGCACATATGCATCAGCTATATCCAGTGCCTATAAATTATTCACAGAATTTGGGTCAAAGGTCAGTAAGGGGGTCATTTACGGTCTGAAAGCTAAAAATATTCAAAAATCACTGTTTTTACAAATTACATAGCAGAGTGTTGTCATTAGCACACATGCATTGCTACCAACCAGGGTCTTTGGGGTGTCTACAGTTTTGGGGTCGAAGGTCATTAAGGGTCGCTTCCGGTCAAAAACCAAAAATCATCAAATATGTTCATTTTTTTTATCTCAAAACGTAACCAGACCAGAGTTGCATAAACTTCATATATGCATTAGCGTTACCCGATGTGAGCATGGTATTTTTATTTTTCTGGTCAAAGGTCATTTAGACGTCATTTCCGGTTTAAAGCTAAATAACTTCAAGAATTTTTATCTCCAAAACTAAGCATTGCAGATTTTTTTTATTTAAACTGTAACAATGCATTTTCGTGGTGTATATTAGGTTTTTTTTGTATTGGGGTCAAAGGTCATTAAGGAGGTCAAAACGTCAAATTTGCAAAAAATTTTTAAAATTACGGAAAGTAGCTATATCTCAGCCTATGGAAGACGGATAAAGCCCCTACATGCTACAGTGATGCACCATTAATGGTATGAGATGTCCATAAACTTGAAGACTGGCATTTCCGGCTCCGGCTAGGTCCAGATCTGTAACCAGATCTAGTTCTTCTTCTGCTTCTTTCTTCTGGCAACAAATGTCAAAATGCTTCTTCTCTTACATATTACATCCTACAATGACGTCACTTGCACATATGCATCGGCTATATCCAGTGTCTATAGGATATTCACAAATTTGGGGTCAAAGGTCATTAAGGGGTCATTTCCGGTATAAAACCAAATATCTTCAAAATGCTTCTTCTCCTACATGTTACATCATATAATGACGTCACTTGCACATATGCATCGGCTATATCCAGTGCCTATAAATCATTCACAGAATTTGGGTCAAAGGTCATTAAGGGGTCATTTCCGGTCTGAAAGCTAAAATATTCAAAAAATCACTGTCTTTACAAATTACATAGCAGAGTGTTATCATTAGCACACATGCATTGCTACCAATCAGGGTCTTTGGGGTGTCTACAGTTTTGGGGTCAAAGGTCATTAAGGGGTCGCTTCCGGTCAAAAACCAAAAATCATCAAATATGTTCGTTTTTTTATATCTCAAAACGTAACCAGACCAGAGTGACATAAATTTCATATATGTATTAGTGATACCCGATGTATGCACGGTATTTTTTATTTTTTGGTCAAAGGTCATTTAGACGTCATTTCCGGTTTTAAGCTAAATAACTTCAAGAATTTTTATCTCCATAACTAAGCATAGTAGATTTTTTTTTTTAAACTGTAACAATGCATTTTCTCGGTGTATATGTGGTTTTTTTATATTGGGGTCAAAGGTCATTAAGGAGGTCAAAACGTCAAATTTGCAAAAAAAATGTTTAAAATTACGGAAAAGTAGCTGTATCTCAGCCTATGGAAGACGGATAAAGCCCCTACATGCTACAGTGATGCACCATTAATGGTGTGAGATGTCCATAATAGCCGGTCAAAGGTCAAACTTTAAGTTAAGACTGGCATTTCCGGCCCCGGTTAGGTCCAGATCTGTAACCAGATCTAGTTACCTAGCCGGGACACCGGCTAGGTCTTGTGATGCTATCGGATCTTTCTTCGTCTTCTTTCTTCTGGCAACAAATTTCAAAATGCTTCTTCTCCTACATGTTACATCCTACAATGACGTCACTTGCACATATGCATCAGCTATATCCAGTGTCTATAGGATATTCACAAATTTGGGGTCAAAGGTCATGAAGGGTTCATTTCCGGTATAAAACCAAATATCTTCAAAATGCTTCTTCTGCCACAAATTACATAGTACGATGATGTCACTTACACATATGCATCGGCTATTACAGGTACACAAAAGTTATTCTCCGATTTTGGGTCAAAGGTCATTAAGGGGGTCATTTCCGGTCTGAAAGCTAAAAATATTCAAAAAATCACTGTTGTTACAAATTACATAGCAGAGTGTTGTCATTAGCACACATGCATTGTTACTAACCAGGGTCTTTGGGGTGTCTACAGTTTTGGGGTCAAAGGTCATTAAGGGGTCGCTTCCGGTCAAAAACCAAGAATCATCAAATATTTTCATTTTTTTTTATCTCAAAACGTAACCAGACCAGAGTGACATATACTTCATATATGCATTAGTGTTACCCGATGTATGTACGGTATTTTTATTTTTTTGGTCAAAGGTCATTTAGACGTCATTTCCGGTTTTAAGCTAAATAACTTTAAGAATTTTTATCTCCATAACTAAGCATAGTAGATTTTTTTAATTTAAACTGTAACAATGCATTTTCTTGGTGTATATAAGGTTTTTTTTATATTGGGGTCAAAGGTCATTAAGGAGGTCAAAACGTCAAATTTGCAATTTTTTTTTAATTACGGAAAAGTAGCTGTATCTCAGCCTATATGGAACACAGATAAAGCCCCTACATGCTACAGTGATGCACCATTGGTGTGAGATGTCCATAATAGCCGGTCAAAGGTCAAACTTTAAGTTAAGACTGGCATTTCCGGCCCCGGTTAGGTCCAGATCTGTAACCAGATCTAGTTACCTAGCCAGGACACCAACTAGGTCTTGTGATGCTATCGGATCTTTCTTCTTTCTTCTTCTGCTTCTTTCTTCTGGCAACAAATTTCAAAATGCTTCTTCTCTTACATGTTACATCCTACAATGACGTCACTTGCACATATGCATCGGCTATATCCAGTGTCTATAGGATATTCACAAATTTGGGGTCAAAGGTCATTAAGGGGTCATTTCCGGTATAAAACCAAATATCTTCAAAATGCTTCTTCTTCTACATGTTACATCATACAATGACGTCACTTGCACATATGCATCGGCTATATCCAGCGCCTATAAATTATTCACAGAATTTGGGTCAAAGGTCATTAAGGGGGTCATTTCCGGTCTGAAAGCTAAAAATATTAATAAAATCACTGTCTTTACAAATTACATAGCAGAGTGTTGTCATTAGCACACATGCATTGCTACTAACCAGGGTCTTTGGGGTGTCTACAGTTTTGGGGTCAAAGGTCATAAAGGGGTCGCTTCTGGTCAAAAACCAAATATCATCAAATATGTTCATTTTTTTTATATCTCAAAACGTAACCAGACCAGAGTGACATAAATTTCATATATGTATTAGTGATACCCGATGTATGCACGGTATTTTTATTTTTTTTTCTAAGGTCATTTAGACGTCATTTCCGGTTTTAAGGTAAATAACTTAAAGAATTTTTATCTCCATAACTAAGCATAGTAGATTTTTTTAATTTAAACTGTAACAATGCATTTTCTCGTTGTATATGAGGTTTTTTTTATATTGGGGTCAAAGGTCATTAAGGAGGTCAAAACGTCAAATTTGCAAAAAAAAAGTTTAAAATTACGGAAAAGTAGCTGTATCTTAGCCTATGGAAGACGGATAAAGCCCCTACATGCTACAGTGATGCACCATTAATGGGGTGAGATGTCCATAATAGCCGGTCAAAGGTCAAACTTTAAGTTAAGACTGGCATTTCCGGCCCTGGCTAGGTCCAGATCTGTAACCAGATCTAGTTCTTTCTTCTTTCTTCTTTCTTCTGGCAACAAATTTCAAAATGCTTCTTCTCCTACATGTTACATTCTACAATGACGTCACTTGCACATATGCATCGGCTATATCCAGTGTCTATGGGATATTCACAAATTTGGGTTCAAAGGTCATTAAGGAGTCATTTCCGGTATAAAACCAAATATCTTCAAAATGCTTCTTCTCCTATATGTTACATGGTACAATGACGTCATTTGCACATATTCATCGGCTATATCCAGTGCCTATAAATTATTCACAGAATTTGGGTCAAAGGTCATTAAGGGGTCATTTCCGGTCTGAAAGCTAAAAATATTCAAAAAATCACTGTTTTTACAAATTACATAGCAGAGTGTTGTCATTAGCACACATGCATTGCTACCAACCAGGGTCTTTGGGATGTCTACAGTTTTGGGGTCAAAGGTCATTAAGGGTCGCTTCCGGTCAAAAACCAAAAATCATCAAATATGTTCATTTTTTTTAGCTCAAAACGTAACCAGACCAGAGTTGCATAAACTTCATATATGCATTAGTGTTACCCGATGTGTGCACGGTATTTTTATTTTTTGGTCAAAGGTCATTTAGACGTCATTTCCGGTTTTAAGCTAAATAACTTCAAGAATTTTTATTTCTATAACTAAGCATAGTAGATTTTTTTTATTTAAACTGTAACAATGCATTTTCGTGGTGTATATGAGGTTTTTTTAATATTGGGGTCGAAGGTCATTAAGGAGGTCAAAACGTCAAATTTGCAAAAAAATGTTAAAAATTGGCCCAATCGAGCTCAAATTCAACAGGAACGATTCTTACGACATTCTAAACATGTTGAAAATATTTGAAAATTATGATAATATGTCCTCCCATAGAACTGCATGTTAAATGGCCAAAATAACCAGTGGGGTTTCTTTCCCTTTACCTTGTTATTTCAACCTAAAATGGACATCAACCCTTCCTGTCAATTATTACTAATATTATTTCAACATTTTGAATAAAGAGTAACAAAATTAAAATTTGACGGAAATCGTACATTAAGGCTTTAGGTAGTTTTATCGGACACCAGTAAATTATGGCCCTATCGTATTGCCAGTCTGTGACAACAGCATAGATATGGTACACGTCGCGTCATGACAAACTTAAAAGAGAGGGAGAGAGAGAGTTATGTACAAGATTCACAGTGTCAAGACATGAATAATCAAACCCACACGCAATCACGTTACCCGTCTGGGGTAAACCGTGCACTGAGTAGGCTATGATCGGAGAGGGAGCAAAACGTTTGCAGCTTCATATAGGCCCAGACTTTGATTTAAATTTTATGCAATAATTAAAAACAGGATGACAAGACTCAATTAAAAAAAAAATAATACTGGCTATCCATGCATGTGTCCCTCACGGACCAACCTGGGTAAACAAAAAGTGTTCATGATGCAGTCATGTCTACAGTAGAATTCATCTCGACCTTTGCAGGACTTAACCCCATTAAAAGCTATTAAACCAAGATAACACTCATTGAAACAGCTCAACTGATTAAATCGGATCTTCTCTGGTTGTGCACAAGTGACTGTTTTCATGTGCGATATCGCAATAAAGCTGGTATTCATAGCTTCAGTTGGGTAACCGATTATAAAGGAAACGAAAGGAAACAATGTTATGTGTGGCTTTGTTCACGAAAACAGACAATGTCGTGCTTTTTGTAAACCAGCATTCTTGAAAATGAGCAACATAATGATTTTTGACTTAACACGGTTTAGAAATAATTTCTTCATATTTTTGGTGTTATCTGTCGTTTACATGTCCTTCCTAAAACACAAAAGTACGACCCTCTCCAAACACCTAAATTAGCTAAAAATTTAGGACATGTTACAAAACTTTATTTTCTAGAACCTATTTAGAATAATTTAAATGTAGCTTTTACCGGTTTTTTTGTTTCATTCTTCAGAAGTGAGCGGTCCGATACCAATATTTTCGGTCAAATCTCCATTCAAATAACACGGGGAGTTGGCTAGCTATGCCTTGCCCTCACTCATATTTTACAAAAGTACGACCATTTCTGAACATCTAACCTAGCTGTAATTTTAGGTCATGTTAGAGAAATATATTTGCTAGAAGTTTTGGAGAATAAATAAAATATTGGCTGGTTATTTTTCACACAGTGATGTTAACTAGGCAAGTGTCCATTCTCCCAACATACATCATTTGTAGGGTCACGCGTCAATGGTGAGAGCACTGTGTATTGTGTATAGGAAAACGGACAGTAACTGCAGTATGTCGCTCATAGATTTAAAGATTTATGGTTCACCCAAGCTAGTGTGGGGGTGTGTGTGGAGGGGGTCCCTGGTCAAGAAATTGAAAGAAACTGAGAAAAAGTGTCTAATTATTGTATGTCTGGATTCTGGTTTATGTCGTGATGATGATGATGATGATGATGATGATGATGATGATGATGATGATGATGATGAGCTGATGATGATGATGATGATGATGATGATGATGATGATGATGATGATGATGATGATGATGATGATGATGATGATGATGATGAGCTGGGCTAAATAAAAAATCTCAACAACAAGTCAAATTATTACAGAAAACATGCAACCTCTTCAGTGGTGTAGCCATGATTTTTTGCGGGGGGGGGGTGATTTTGGAAAAAAGTGAAATTATGAACTTTCTTGACCAGGAAAGTATAAACAAGGATATGAAGAACCTCATTTTTTTTGTTATGAACTCCCGTCGTTGAAAGCCTACTATCACACAATTCAGTTTTATTTACCTGACCTTTTTATATTCATTTAATTATTTCTTTGTTTAGTTATCATTTACTTATTTACGTGTATTATTTACTTCATCATTTCTAGCAGTAGTAGCGGCTATGATTCTTCTCAGTTTTTTCTTTTGCTCAATTAGATAAATCTTTTACCAATTTCACGACATCTGATGTGTGCGGGAATGGGAGGTATTTATATGTGTGTGTGTGTAGTGGACAATGCAGTGTTTAGTGTTATTTAACCGACATCACGCATAGTACATTCGGCGAAACACAAAGGGGTTGTGTGCGTGCATAGGTGCGTGGTACACAATACAATGCCTATGTGGGTACAGTGATGTGGGCGTGGTTTGGGTGAGTGAAAACAGGTTGGTGCACGCACTTGCTTTGATAGCCATGGGAAAATTATTTTCCCAGTGTGTCTGTGGCGTTGCTCTGAACAAGACACGTTTGTGATTGCTCGTATAAAAACCTCGTATATGTGACTAACGTGAAATAAGAAAATTACTTGCTTGTTTTCTTATTTCTTAATTTCTTTTGCTTGTTTCCTTCCTTCCTTCATTCATTTACCCGATCATTCGTTCAATCATTTATTTACTCATCTCATTCATTAATATTCTTCTCATCTCTTTTCTCTGCCTTCTTTCTTTCCGTTTGAGACCGAAGTTGCCTAGCTTCAGGTGCCTACCCCAGGCTGTGGGGCCACATAAACGTAGCCAGGACGATAACCAACTTGAGTGCAAGAACTTGATATATACTTATACTTTATACATACTCATATACTTTTATATATTATAAGAACTGATATTCATTTGATTAAAAGAAAACTGCAGTAAGTTATTCAGTAAACTTTCTTATTATTCATATTGTGAAAATTCCTCGTCCATAAAAAAGATCACGAACGAACATATGAACTTGAATAAAGAACACTATACTCAATATCATAACTTATAATCAGTGCTTGATATTATATTCACCCTACTGCCCGGTAGACCTAAGCCTACTACGAATTTTGGTTACCTGGAAAATACCATTAAATATCTAATAAAGCTGTATACTATATCACAGCTTATTTCACTACGAGAAATTCATTTGTATAGCGATTACAATTATTATTAAGGACAAAACGATTGTATTTGAATAAATTGAATAGGCCTAACTAACAAATATGCCACGCAAATCGAGAAGGTCCCGTGCGATGTCGGAACAGCAGGCAAAGAAAAAACTTGGTACAAGTTTAGAAAGGCATGAAGCAGGGTTAACAAATAAGGTCTTTGGAAACTTCCATCAAGGTGATGAGCGTTTTCCCCACTATCAAGAGCAAAACAATGCTCGTGTAACAGTTTAGCGATGCTCTGTAGTATCGAGCATGTTGAGAGCATATTGAATTCATCTCATATAGACGAAATGTTGATACATGGAGATGCCTTATATAAGACTACCGCTACCAAACTAGAAGCATGTTTTGAGCTTGCTAATGACGGAATTTTGACGAATGATCAATTGCCAACTAATTTTGCTCTTGGTAATAGCACTTACACAGTTCGGTGCGAAACTGTACGGTACGGGAGACTTGATGACAACCCAAACATTGAACGCGACCCGCTTACTATTGAATTGGAAACATCATTTAGTATTACAAATAAGGTAATTTTCAATGTTGATTGTTACATGATGGCCATTTACAAGAATTCAGAGACTGGCGGTTTTATATTTTTTGCTTCTCATTCACGAGATCATTCTGGTTTTCCTATTGCGGACGCCACTGCCATTGCATTGTTTTTAAAGACCTTCAACATTTGCATACATACTTGAGTTGTTTGGCTAACACATTGCACTTGGCTGAAAGAATGTTTTACATTATACCCATTGCTACTAATGAAGATACACATACAGAAAGTGACCCAGGGTGTTCCTTCTTTCCAACACGGACAAATGACTCATCAGATCAAGAGGACACGGAAAACAGAAGCTCTCTAAATGAAATAAGTGAGCCAAGTCCCAGACTCTCGAGATGGCAAACTTGGTACCAAGGGCTTTCCGAAGAAAAGAAAAGTGACCTTCTTGCCAAAAAGCGAAAACGTGCAAGAGAAGATTATGCGTCGATAGAAAGACGTGAAAGAAAGAAACAACAAGCATGTGAAGCATATCAGAATCCAGATATAGCTGAAAGAAAGAAACAGCAAGCACGTGTACATTCACATGAAGCATATCAGAATCCAGATATAGCTGAAAGAAAGAAACAACAAATACGTGAAGCATATCAGAATCCAGATATAGCTGAAAGAAAGAAACAACAAGCACGTGTACATTCACATGAAGCATATCAGAATCCAGATATAGCTGAAAGAAAGAAACAACAAACACGTGAAGCATATCAGAATCCAGATATAGCTGAAAGAAAGAAACAACAAGCACGTGTACATTCACATGAAGTATATCAGAAACCAGAAATTGCTGAAAGAAAGAAACAAGAAGCCCATGAAGCATACCAAAATCCAGAGAAAGGACGACGTAAACGTACTCAAGCACGCGAAAGATCTAAAGATGCTTATAACGACCCTCAAAAGAAGGTATTAAAAATCCAGGAAAACCAATTACGTAGGTCAAGAAAGCCTTCTGATATTGACACGGTAATATCACGATTCAAATTATTTTGCAAAGAAGGTATGCAGCTGGTATTTGTATGTCAAATATGTCAAAGAATTAACTTCAGACACCAGGTTAAAATACTCAGAAAAGAAAACTACAATCAACGGATTCTACTCAAAAGTCTCCCTCCTGGCATGTCCATTGAAGATATAAATGTAGTGGAAGATAGGGATGACAGCAAAACATGGATATGTAATACCTGCCATGGAAGTATGAAAGCTAAACGTATGCCAACAATAGCAACAGTTAACGGGTTGGAAATACAGGAACAGCCTCCCGAACTTTCGCATTTGAATATGCTAGAAAGGCACCTAATAGCTCCAGCAATACCCTTCATGAAGATGATATCTCTAATTAAGGGTGCTCAAAAAAGGAGTTCATGGCCAGATAGTGTGTGTAAAAGCTGATGTTAACTCAGTTGCCCAAAGTTTACCAAGACTGCCAACGGACCATAGTCTGATCAGAGTAAAACTGAAAAGAAAACTGGAATATAAAGGACATCACATGTGCCAAGATGTCAATCCAAGTAAAATAAGATCAGCACTTGTTTGGTTGAAAGAAAACAACCCTGAATACGAAGATATTGACATTAACTTTGAAGCTTTTGACAACATGTTAGATGACCAGTTAATTCACAATGACCACTCCGATGATAATGAAGATGACATACCAGATTCAGGAGATGAATGTACACAAGGTGACAGTGATACCTCCCCCAATGTGAATCGTATCCAAGATAATGATGATGTTGCTTATGTTCATGACTTTGACAACGATCTCAATGATGAATCGGTCAATCATGCTGATGACAATAGTATGAATGTAGATAATGTCACTGACGAGTGTGGAGATGATATAAGTTTGCGACACTCCCATGATGGCAATGAAGACGATCATTCTGATAATGAAGAGCAGACCAGAGATGACAATGAAGTCAATGAAAATGAACATGATGTTACAAACACGTCAGCACCGCTGTATTCATTCTTACATGCTGTAGACTTTGCACAGTACGCAGCAGACAAGAGTGATAGCACTATTTTGTCAGTGGCTCCAGGACAAGGCAATAAGCCAGAACACGTTTTAGAAATGGAACCGAAGTGCTTCCCAGTAGAATTTCCAGATGGTTCTAATACGTATAACGAGAGCCGAGAACAAAAGCTGTCGCCTTCTAGATATTTCAATGCCAGGCTCTTTTCAGCTGATAATAGATTTGCCAGGAACCCGGAATACATATTTTTTTGCTCTCTACTGCACAGAAGTACATCAAATTCATTCAAATGAATCTATTGCTACCAGAATAGGTTGCACAAAAACTTCAGATGGAAAAAAATCACAGCATCTATGTTACGAGACCACGAACAGGTGAAGCAACTTATTAAAAGAGACGAAGGTTACCGATTCCTGGCTCAACTTAGAGGAACCCCTGCATACTGGGAAAAATCAAAGAAAGATATCTTTGCAATGATTCGTCAACTAGGAATACCTACTTTCTTTGTGACATTTAGTGCTGCTGATAGACGATGGATCGAAATACATAATTCTATCCTTAAGATGTTAGGAAAACCACCAATGACACCAGAGGAACATAAGAATATGTCATGGGATGAACATTGCGATATCATCATGTCCAATCCAGTTGCAGCTGCCAAACTGTTTCAGGAAAGACTACACACATTTATCAATGACGTGATTATGTCACCAGCTAATCCTATTGGCAAAGTCAAAGACTACTTCTACAGGACAGAATTCCAGCAACGTGGCTGGCCGCATATTCACATGGTTGCGTGGGTTGAAAATGCCCCCAAATGGGTGAAGATCCAGATAATGAGGTCCTAGAATTCGTTGATAGATACATATCATGCGAAATTCCACCAGAAACTGATCCTGAATTACATGAAATTGTTACGAGTGTGCAAGTTCACAGTAAAACTCACACAAGATCGTGCAGAAAAACCGGGAAAACATGCCGGTTTAATTTTCCAAAACCGCCATCAGACAGAACATTCATTTGTACTCCAACAGCAGAAAGAGATGAAAATGATGAAGAACATCAGAAAACCCTAGATCGTGAAACAAAAGCAAAAAATATGCTGAACAACATTTGGGAACTTTTGCAGAATCCTGATCATGACTTCGCAGATTTTTATGACGTTCTTTGTTTAGCTGGAATTGGACAAGACGAATTTGAACAGGCACTAGAGACGCTTTCAAAGCGGCAAACCATGTACCTAAAAAGGCGTCTTGAAGACCAATGGATCAACAATTACAATCCAGACCTGATTCGCTGCTGGAATGGCAACATGGATATTCAATATGTACTCGATCCATATGCATGCGTTATGTATATTGTTTCCTACATTACTAAATCAGAAAGAGAAATGGGTGACTTGCTCAGAAATGCCCAGAAAGAAGCAGCACAAGGAAACAATGATGCCATACAGCAATTACGAAAGCTTGGAAGTATCACCTCCAAAACAGAGAAGTTAGTGTCATGGGAGCAGTCTACCTTATCTGTAGTATGCCTTTGCGAAATAGCACACGAAAAGTAATGTTTCTGCAAACTGCGTTAGACGGACAACGGATATCTCTACCTCTGACACAACTACAAGCAAATGCAGGTAATTCTGAGCAAGTATGGCAGACTACTCAAATTGAAAAATATCTTGATAGACCAAGTACGCCAAAGTACAACAACATGTGCATGGCCACGTTTTACTCAACTCACTATCAAGTGTCGGCCAAATCGGACAATATCAATAGAGACCCAGATGATAACGTAGATGATGAAACCGATGATGACGAAGCGTCTGATCGTCGTGATAAACTAATACAGTTGAACACCCATGGCATCAAGATGAAAGAACGTAAAGGAAAGCCAGCTGTCATTCGTTACCCAAGGGTATCAAAAAAGAAGACAGTGAGAGGTATCATATGAATATGCTACGTTTGTACCTTCCTCATAGGAGTCCAAATATCAAGCCAGATAGTTTTCCCACCTACGAAAGTTATCATATGACTGGATACACAACTATCAACAATGACAGACTACGAGTTAAAGACGTGGTTGAACAAAATATGTCAGAATTCGAGACCGAAAACAGATGAACTAGATGAAGCGTGGGAAGTACTTCAAGAAGTAGAAAATATGGAAGATGCTTGGGCAGGAATTGCTCCACAATCTGAGCAGCAACGTATTGATGATAGATTAAAAGATGTCAGAATCGAAGACTCAGATGATGACTTAGCTGAAATTGAAGTTCCTGAACTTCAACCAGGAAATAGACCTGGCCAACGTGATGCAGGTTTACCAAGGTGTGCTATTGAAACCCGTAATCCAGATATAACTGAAGAACAGGCAGAGACTATGATGCGTCAGCTTAATGATAAACAACGACAGTTGTTTAATCATGTTGCTAAATGGTGCGATGATAAAGCCAGAAATCACAGAATAGACCCATTTCATATCTTCCTCACTGGAGGTGCAGGAACTGGAAAATCGCATGTGATCAGATGCATCAGTTACTATGCTCAAAAGAAATTTGCAACAATGACCGAGTCCGCTGATGATGTAACTGTGCTATTAATGTCACATCTTGGAACAGCTGCATATAACATTTCTGGTCAAACCATCTGTACAGCCTTAAAAACAGGTATTAGAATGGCCAAAGATTACAAACCTCTTGGAGAACATAGTCTGAGCACGCTCCGCACAAAGTATCAACACGTACAGCTTGTAATTATAGATGAAATATCTATGGTTAGTGCTACTCAGCTATCGTACATTCACGGACGATTACAACAAATCAAAGGAACATCATACACTTCCTACTTTGGCAATGTCTCTATCCTGGCAGTAGGAGATTTCTTTCAATTACCACCGATAAGTCCACCCACACCTTTGTGTTTCCCACACGAAGAACCCTTGAAAGACTTGTGGAATTCACTGTTTGAGAAAGTTGAACTAACTGAAATAATGCGACAGCGGGATGATGCAATATTTGCCCATATGTTGAACCGACTTCGCGTGCGGAAAAAAACCGAACCACTAGAAGAAGCAGACAAGGAACTCTTACGTTCCCGCATAGTTCATGAGCACATTCGTCAAGCACCTTCTGACGCGTTACACTTGTTTTACCTCAACGTGGATGTTGACAGTCACAATGAAACAAAGTTAGCTTCACTAAACACGGAAACATTTACTATCAAAGCAGAAGACGTTGACCAAAAGGGTGGCAGAGTGATCAAAGTCCACGAAACACCACATGACACATCACGTCGAAAAGACGACACATCACTTGTACCTTATCTGAAGTTAGCAGTAGGTGCTAGAACTATGCTAATAGCTAACATTGATGTTCCCGATGGTCTTTGTAATGGAGTATCTGGTACCATTAAAGGAATTGAATTCGGAAACTCCAAGAACATGCCACAGGCTGTCTATGTCAGGTTTGACAGTGACAAAATTGGAAGGAAGGCTCGATCATCACAAGTTATACCACCTGAGTATGTATCGTGTGTCGCTATAATGCCACGCAAGGAAACATTTCAATTGGAAGGAAGAAACTTCACTACCACAAGAGAACAGATTCCATTGAAACTTGCTTGGGCTGTTACTGTTCACAAAGTCCAAGGACTGACAACTGAACAAGCTGTGATTTCTATGAAATGTTTCAAAGAATCAATGGCATACGTTGCACTTAGTCGGGTGACAACTTTAGAGGGAATGCATTTAACCAACTGTGATTTTTCCCGGATCTATTGCAATCCAGATGTAGCACGATATGTTGCAGAGATGCCTACTTGTGATCTATCCAATGCCAATCCTATGCTACCCATCGATCAGAATAAGTATTTCATAATTGCTCATCATAATATACAAAGCTTACGTCGACACATTGAAGACATGAAGAGCAATACTGAAATTAGGAAAGCACATGTTATTTGTTTATCAGAAACATGGTTGACAGACAATATTAACCTAGACTCTCTTGTAATAGAAGGCTACTCTTTAGAAGCAATACATTCTACTCGAGGCAGAGGTGTGGCAATTTACATTCAAAATGGTGTCAACTACACAGTAGTGCCCATTCCATGCGATGTATGTGATGCACTTGCAATTAGGACACATGGAAACACAAACATGCTAATTACCGTAATTTACAACCCCGTTGGAACTAGTACAGGGGCATTTTGTACAGAAATGAATAACATCACTGCACAAACTGATTTACTTGATACAGATTATACAGTCTTTGTTGGCGACTTCAATCACAATTTAATGGGAGGTAGAGGAAATGATTTGCAGTCCTTAAGCCAGTACCATCAAGTTATCACAGATCCTACCACGGCTGGCGGAACTCTTCTTGATCATATCTACGTAAAACCATGTCCTGCATTATATTATGCACAGGTACTGACTACTTATTATTCTTATCATAATCCAACTTTCATTGCAATCAGGTATTAGTAATCTGGGAATCGATACCGTATAAGAAGAAGTACCCACATCTGCAGCATCACATCTATATATTTAGTGCAATGTCTGAAAATGAACCTGTAGTAATTATTTAGTGTAATTTATAAATGTTTAGTGCAATATTTAATACAATATCTGAAATTGAACCCCGAAATTGAACCTGTATCATTATTATGTGCAATCTAGCATTTAGGACGTTTCGTGCAATGTTTAGTTTTCAATATCTGAAAGTAAATCTTTAATATTTAGTGTAACCTGTATATTTAGCATGTTTATCATGTTTATGGTGCAATATTTAATGCAATAAATTAACATTTAGCACGTTTAGTGCAATATTTAATTACAATATCTTAAATTAAATCTGTAATATTTTAACATGCTTAGTGCAATATGTA